>NC_056558.1:42839886-42885447 GCF_013358625.1 Macadamia integrifolia | reverse complement strand
ATTTTTTTTTTTTTTTGGTAACTTTTTTTGCTTCGTATGTAAAACCATATCTTTCTATGCATGTCCTTGCTCTCTTTTATTCTCACATCCACCCTCGCATCTCCAAAAAATGTCAATACTTGTTTTGCCACTTGGCTAATTCCTAGTAGGCTTAAATTTTAGCTTAAATTTTACATGCAAGGAGACTCATAATCTATTTGTACATTCTATTTCAGTCCCATCCAATCTACAACATGGCACAAAGAAGTGAATCTATAACCTTTGTTAGGCGTCCCTACAGTAACCCATTCCCCTTTTTTTTTTTTTTTTTTTTTTAATTATATATACAAACTATCTTAGTAGGAGAAACTGAATTGTAACAAGTTTGACAGACTCTGCTCTATTGTGACAAAATCGGATGCTTGGTATGCTGGTTAAGAAGACCCTTTTCATTGCGGTTCCTTAAAAACCACTTGGTAAATTAGGTATGACAAAGGTTTCTTTCACCAGTGGTTGATCAACGGGACGGTCCAAATGGGACCTCCCTAACCCCCTATTGTCTAGGCCACGATGGATTCCCATTCAACGTGGCCTTGGGAAATCTCAGTCCAATTAATTGAGGCCCAAATTTGATGAATTTATTATAAAAAGTTGTGGTTTGGATGTGGAGAACAAAAAGAATACCCTCACCATTGTTTTGACCTTGTGATTAGATTCACGTCATCATAAATTTACACCCCTTTTGGAGGCTTGTGGCTCATTTGCAGCACAACACAACATGCAATGGGCATCCAACGGTTGAGAACCCCGAGGGGATGTGCACTTGTGTGCCGGGTGCTCCTAGCCTCCGGATATGCGTTGCATAATGCACCAGGCTGTAGAAGAGTCCAATCCCTTTTGTAGTCAAAAACATCTCTTCCTTATCCAATCAGACATGTTTGATGATATTGGTAAAGAGATTCTTCGTTTACCATGGATGAAAGAAAACTTGATCCCATTGACATATTGCTGTCTTATTTTATTTTATTTATTTATTTTTGGTAAGATCTGTACTAGGCTGTCAACTTCTTGTTTCGGTTGGTTTGATAGTAATTATCAACATAAAAAGTCTTTGGCCAAAAAGTGAAAACCAGTCCATTAAAATATCGTACCATCATAGACTAAATTCGTTTGGAATTTGAATAGTCCGTTGGGTCTTTCATGGGCTTAGTCAATCAGTCCATAATCCAATCTGTTAAGCCCATATATGTCGATCACCACCCACCCCCCACCATTTTGTTCTTTCCCCTGCAGTTTAGCCATGAAAGGACCCAAACAAGGCCCAAGTCTACATAGCCCACTGAAGGACAAATGGCCCAGAACATAAACCAAAGAGTTTGCGTCATAATCATGGGACGGGGAAGGCCTGAAAATTTTATTAAATAAGAGAAACAAAATAATGAATAAACAAGGGGGGAACATAGCCTGCCTTACTCCAATCCATGATATACAAATCACTCTTAAACTCGTAAAACCCATAAAAAAAAGCTCCAAAAGATGAAAGATCAAATAATTATTTAAAGAATTTGTCTAAATGACATATTTTATCCATGTATTTAGAACTTAACACATTCTTTTGATTGTCATTTCTCTTAGTCTTAAAAGTTTTTTCCATGTCAAAGGGTAATATTATTTACCCTCATTGATAAAATAAGTGTATTATATTAAAAGGAAAAAATAAAATTTTTAATGAAAATAATAAAAACTATTTGACACCTCAAGATATATTTTTTTTCTTCTAACAATAGGTATCCCAGTCTTCAGCCTGGCTAATCCTGCAGGACCATACTGACCCACAACTGCATGGACCGGGTCATACCAAAGTTGAATGAGAATCATTCAATTTTCATTGAAATTAGTAAAAAGCACTAAACACCTTCGTATGAGTGGCCCAATAAAATAAAAAGAGTCGAACTCAAAACTACACACTTAGTTAATTGATCTTCTTCTTAATCTCTCAATCCGGTCAACTGATTTGTTTGTGTTTTTTTGAGGTAATGATTTGGGACAGTTATACACCCATATATCCACATTGGAAGACTATGAATTATGTGCGAACCATTGTAAAGAGATACACAATAAATTTAAAGGTATATTTGTCAACAAAAAAAAAAAAATTACATATTTATGCTTATTATGAAGTGCAATCGCCTTCTACAACTCTACAAAAGGAAATCACGTTGGGTCACACATCTATATACCCTTCTCACATATTATATTCTTGTTTTTTGATTGTGAGCCTTATCATTTTTCAAAGTATGTATATTTTTTCTTCCAATGGTGTCGTGGAAAACCCTCCCCCTCCCTGCAAACACACACAAAGTGATTGCCTTATTTTTTATGTTTGGTACACAATTTTAGTGTTTTAGGTATTTGAATCGGATTAATTGTATCAGACAATCTGTATCAGCCATCATATATGTGGTATTAGAATTTATTAGAATTTAGAACACGAGGGAAAGATGATAAAAATAAATAAAAATTAATAATGTTGGTATTTTGAGGGGCAAAACGGTTCAATCCTGCCTGATGTATAAGGGTGGCACGATTGGATTGGTTTTGACTGGGTTGAATCAATTTCGGTCAATTAATAAGCCGACATGAAACCAACTTTTAATGAAGTTTTTGTTTCGGTTTCAGTCCGGGATCTTATCGGTTTTTATTTTCGATTTAATCGGACTACTACCGGATTTGGTCCGGTCTACTTTCAGTTTTACACCCACCCAATCCGAAACCAAATCAATAATGTCTGGGCTCGGTTCAGGATGAGCCTGTCATTTTCGATTGGTCCGATCGGTCGGGCTAAACTTGGACTCTTTTCACTGACACAACCAATCCATATCAGCAAATGCGACGATTCCTCGGTGGCCCAGTACCGACACCATGCACAAAAACCCTGCTTTAGCACCGTCACCCGATGACGCCTCTGTGCAGTGTCACAGACGACGATGCACCTCGAAAAAGGCCGATTGCCGGTTGCCGGTTGGGATCTCGGTGCAAGTGGGCCCGGGTACAGATCTGAGGCCTCTGACCACTCACTATGTCGAGATTTAAGCAGAGATTGGAGGACCACTGACGATCACGAAAAGGAATCAAATAAACAAAAGCTATCTTATTCTACCTCGTTAGGGTTCATAAACCACCATGGACTTGAATAAAAGATTCCAAATCAAGTTTCCAGGCAAATGGCCAAAATCATGATTCATGGATAAAGCTGGATTCGTTTACCCAAAAAAATAAAATAAAGTGGGGGTTTAGATTCTTTCTACCCAAATAAAGAAAGGCTTTATAGCAAGCGGGTACAAAATCGAAGGCGTGACCCATACCACTTTTATAGAAAAAATCCGAATAACGAGAAAAAAGATATTTTTTTAACCCTATGTATAAATAAGAAAAAAGATATTCCAACCCTGTACTTGACTACTTATAAAGATTCCTTAACATGATTCTCACATAATAAATGAAGGAATAATTACCATTCTCCTCCCTTGAACTTTGGCAAAATATCAAGTTTCCCTATGATTTTTTAATTAATTTATTCACTTCCCTCAAAATCAAAAGATTCTACCACTCGCTAGTACCTGTTAGTTTTTGTTGTTCAGTGATTAGTAAAATTTTTGAAATTCCCCAAATGCTCTCTAGTGAATCGATTAAAATAAGGAGGACTTCTCACAGTTGCCTCTCGTTGTCGCTGTTCACTGTCACTGTTACCCCTTTTTCATCGCTACGCTCCACTGTCGATTGCTTAAATCCGACGATGAATGAGTGAGACAGGGAGAAGGAGGTGGGGAAGAAGAAAAGGAGCAGTGAATTGTAGGGTGGAGCGACATAAATGTATAAATACCAAAATTATTTACAAAATTAGTAGAGCATGACTAAGAGGGAAGAAGATAGAGAAAACCAAAGGGTTGTTAGACAGCCGTGGCCAAATTTGTTGCGAATGACCGGTGACCAAATCTCGATTCTTTAGGGGACCTTAATTGGCTCTCTATTATGCCAAAACATGAAACCCATTTCGTTTTGGGATTCCGATCATCTCTACCACTTCCAACCATTAACTGCATATTAATACTCAAACATCCGCCCAAACAGCCAAGTTGTAGTTCATTATGTGATTTGATTTCTTAGTCCCCTCCTATAATCAGTCAAAAGTGTTTTATTCTGTTAGTGAAGTCAAAAACTCGGTTTCAGTAATATCTTGATTAGGATCATATTCGGATAAATTAGTTCATCCAGTGATGGCAGAAATATTTTCCCTCTGGACTGGTAGGCAAGTTTGTATCACTCTATTATGTTAAGATATTCAATTATAGAAGTATCAAATCAAATAGAACAACATACCCTATAATTGTTCAGATCCTCTTTTACCTCTTTTTCTCCTAAAAAAGGGTGATTCGATTGAAGGAGTAGGGCTTCAGTTGTTGGCTTCTCGGTGAGCATCGACAGTATAAGAGTCGTGACTGTGAGCAACGATGGTGAGCGACGACAGTTGCAATAGGAATAGTGAGCAGCGACAAGGAAGGAGGCAGCGATGGTGAAGAAGACTCATTCAATAAGTCTTCGCTTGGAGCCATTTTCTTTTCTTATTAGGGGGCAGTTTGTGTATTTACTAGTCACTGAGGGTAGTTTAGGTATTTATTAGTCACTTAACAGCAAAAACTAACAAATACTAACGAGTGGTATAATCTTTTGATTTCGGGGGAGGGGAGTGAGTTAATTAAAAAGTCGAGGGAAAACTTGATATTTCGCCAAAGTTCATAGGAGGGGAGTGATAATTCCTCTAAATAAAGGGGCTCACACTGAATAATTTTTTTTAAGGGCTCATGGTGATAATCTCTCTCATATTTTGATTATGTGGGTCTCGTGAAATTTTATATATACATTTTCATTTTTCAACCACTTATTGGAAGGATTCATACCAGTGGGGGGGAACCAATGGTTGTGTCGGTCTCTTCTGTCGTCATTGGTTCCTCTCAAACACCTGTAGTTGGAGATGATTCAAATCTTGAGTGGTGAAGTGTGTAGATTCGTTCTACACTACCCTAATAGAAATTATGGAGAAGTGTTTCCAGGGGAGTGTGATTCTTATGTGTGCATAAGGGCTAATGGTGTCCTTTTCCATTTCATGGGGGCGGGTATATCATTTTGCCCCCCATGTGTCTGGGCGCAAGTGTCAGACCACACTACCCCACAATAACATTCTTCCCATAAAATATCGGAGTAAGTGGATAATTGGGTTACTCAATTGGTTAAATGTATGTATGGTCGTAGACTTGTAGTAAGTCTAGGGCTTCGTCTTGAGCTCAAGTCCTCCCCCACATTTAAAAGAGAGCAGATCCGATTCACGTACGAGAATGTACAATAACAATTTTGGTCAATCGATATAGAATCAATTTTCTTTCTCTTCATTTAATGCTCCATATCACTGAAGAACCCAAATTCCAAATTAATAAGAGATTCATAATTCAGGAATATAGATCCGCTAAGAATGAAGAAAAAAGAAAAATCTTTGAAGACCATTATCCTTTTAATTATGAGCGGCAAGAGCTTCATGAGAAATGGGTTTCTCATATGGAAACTCATCAAATTAATCTTCCCTTTTTCTCGTGGTTAAAACTGTATCTTCTTAATAAATCCTCTAACTCTCATCAAGTTAGTGAGATTAAGAAGGTAACTACCACTTATGTCTCAAATGACGGAACAGAAATTGAATCTGTTCATCCTCCCTTCCAAGCCTTAAAAATAGGTGAAAATAGATTAGCAGTTTTGCTTAAAACTTCTAGCCTAACTTCTGCTTCTCTGACTGAATTTCATCTTAGTTAAGTTGTTGAATAAAATAACTTTACTAACATTTGTCTTCAGTCAATTGGAAGCCAAACGGATCGAATTAAGACGATTGTATACTCATTAAGGAATTCGACTCCATCTACTTCTCATGCTAAATTCGAGCATGTTTGGCCAACCTTTGCTTCTTACCCTAGAAGCAATTCTAAAGAGCCTTCTACTTCTCAACCCCGAAGTAACCAGTCTATCTTATTCAAGCCTCCTCCTATCCTGAAAATTCCAAAAAAGAAAATGGAGTCTTCCATTCTTGACGAAATAGTTACCCGACTCCAGAAGCTCCAGGTTACAAAAGGAAAAATATAAGACAATCAGGCCCTAACTCTTTCTCTTGCCCTCTGATTCTAAAATAGAATTTGCAGAGAAAGAATTCCAGTCTATGCTACCTCAACAGGCAGCAGTCCTGAGTATCTTCCTCAGCTTAATCAAGTTATGAGAAGAGCTCGAAAAGTTATGCCTACCGCTCCTACAAATTATTATTACCCTCGACCTTCTCCTATCGATATTCAATTTGAAGTAGAAGGAGAACATACAAATTTCCCGATGGATGGTAATACTATTTTTGAGTGGAATATTGATGGTTTATCTGAATATCAAATCATCAATCTCTTGAAATAGATGCTTATATATGCCACTGCAGCAAAACTTAATTATTCATCTGATTCATATGTTGTTAAAATGATAGCAACATGTTTTTTTGACCAACTTTGTGGTTGGTGGGATTGTTATCTGTCTGTAGATGTTAGATAGCAAATTATAGGTGCTACGACTCGTGTTTCGCAACAACTTACTGAACAATTAGCCGATGGTAATTTTGCCCAGCGAACTGTTTATATTGACCAAGAAGATGCGGTGAACACTTTGATCTACACTATAACTCTTCATTTTCTTGGACCAGCTGAAATTCTAGCTGGTCGAATAAGAGAACAATTAATGAATCCTCGATGTCCTACACTATCTCATTATAGATGGTATAGAGATGTCTTTTTTGATAAAGTCTTTTAGAGAGAAGACTGTAACAATTCCATATGGAAAGAAAAATTTCTCTCTGGTCTACCTCCCTTATTTGCTCAAAAGGTCAGGTACAGACTTAAGGCAAAGCATAATGGTACTATTCCTTTTGAGCACTATACCTACAGGGAATTAGCTGCCGAAGTATGCAATGAAGGTCTTCAACTCTGCACATACCTTAAACTTAAAAAACAACTGTCTAAAGAGCGACAAGTTGGATTCCAAGAACTCGGAGATTTCTATGAGCAATTTGGATTTGAAAAGGTTCGTCCCTCAGGTCCAAAGAAATCTCATCAGAAATTCGCTAAGTTTTCTAAGCCTAAATATCAGGCTAAACATTCTAAAACTAAGCCTAAGCGCTTCTTCAAGAAACACTTTTCTAAATCTCGTCCTCAAAATACTTTTCCTAATAAACCTCCTGTTTGTTATAAATGTGGAAAAATAGGATACTATAAGAATAACTGTCGAACTAAAGCTCGAATCAATGCTTTAGAGATTGAAGATTCTCAAAAGCAAAATCTTGAAAAGGTCTTGCTCTATAGCTCTTATGACTTTGAACCAAACTCTGAGTCCAACTCAGATCAAGATATTGCTCATCTTGAGTTCGATAGTAATTCCTCTGAGTCTCAATTTTAGACTCTCCATTGTAGTTGCGATCCTTATCAGGCTATGTTTAAAGAAAACGGTTTAATGATTATTTCTTATGAATAATCATTCATTCTTAAAACCATTGATCAAGTAAATGATCCCACTACTAAGGCTCAACTCTTACATGAGTATATAACCGTAGTAAAAGATAATACTAGGCCTAGCCCAGCTCCTATTCAATCCAAGATTCAAGATTATAGTTTTAAAACTATAATTAATCGGGTTAAAGCCACATCTCTTACCCACGAACCAACTATTCAGGAACTTCGAAAGGACCTCAATGAAGTTAAAACTGAAGTTCGATAACTCAAACAAAGAATTTAGGTTCTTGAACTTTCTCCGAATAATCTTGAGCATAACTCTGATGAGGAAGCTTCCTTCAAGGATCTACTAGCAACCCAAAATATTGCTAGTACCTCTGCACCACCTGCTGCAGTTTCCTTCGAAGACGCTCAAGTTTTAACTATTCAAAGGGTTCAAACTCATAGATGGCATATAATGATTGACCTGGTTGTTAATCATGAGTTTAGCCTTAAAACTATTAATGAAGGACTTGTACCTTCTAAATACTTTGATAAGACTACTCAGAAATTGGTTACAGCTGATGGATATAGACTGCAGGTTGGATATAAACTCCCTTCTGCTTCTATTTGTTGTAATGGACACTACCTAAAGACTCCTTTTATAATGGTAAAATGACTCTCTCAATTTGTACTTCTTGGCACTCCATTTTTATCTCAGTTGTATCAATTACAAATTGACACAGTAGGTCTTCACTCGATGATTCAAAATCATCCTATTACTTTTCATTTCATCGAGCCTCCTAAGGTTCACACGGTGAATGAAATCCGGGCTCAAGTTCAGTCCAAATAACAACTTATATGCTCTTTATCATATGAAATTCAACAAAAGAGCATACAGCAGAAAATTGATGACCCTAGTTTTCAAATTAGAGTTCAAACCTTCCAAGCTCAACTTGAAAAAGACGTCTGTTTAGATATTCCAAAGGCATTCTGGTTTAAGAAAACTCATATTGTTACCCTTCCCTATAAAGATATCTTTTTCGAAAGCCAGATTCCCACCAAGGCTCGGGCAGCCCAAATGCCTGATCTTTTACTGGAAACTTGTCAAAGGAAATCTCTGATCTCCTTGCTAAAGGTCTTATTAGACCAAGTAAGTCTCCCTGGAGCTGCACTGCATTCTATGTAAACAACAATGCTGAAATTGAAAGAGGTGTACCCATATTAGTTATAAATTATAAACCATTAAATAAGGTTCTTAAATGAATCCGATATCCTATCCCTAATAAGAGGGATCTTCTTAATCGATTATACGCCTCTCGATTATTTTCTAAGTTCGATATGAAGTATGGATATTGGCAAATTCAGATAGTAGAGAACGATAGGTATAAGACAACTTTCGTTGTCCCATTCGGCCAGTACGAATGGAATGTTATACCTTTCGGTCTTAAAAATGCTCCCTCTGAATTTCAAAATATTATGAATCAAAATTTTAATCAATACTCACAGTTTATAATTGTGTATATTGATGATGTCCTTATATATTCCCAAGACATTTTTCAACATTGGAAACATTTAAATCTGTTATTCTTTGTTATTCGTCAAGCAGTACTTGTTGTCTCTGCAAAAAAAATAAAATTATTTCAAACTAATGTTCGTTTCTTGGGACATTATATCTCTTTTTGATCCATTATTCACATAGAACGAGCTATTAAGTTATGTTGGTGGTCCCCAGGTGAAGAACTATTGAAGAAACCAGTTTGGCACACCTAATCAGGTGTGTTGAAGTCAAAACTTCACAAACCAGGAATGGGTTTCATGATCGTACTGATATAAGAATATCATGTCCCAAGCTTTAACATAGTCAGCATAATCATATGACCTGAGTTTAAGGCCAGTGACATCGTTGAATTCGTGCTTGAACGAGGGAGAAGATCCCCATTCGTGATCTCGAATGATGTTAATTATATTGAGCTTCGAATAAGCCCGAACATGTACATATCTATAGTTGTGCTGAATTTGAGCACCTTGAGTTTATTCAATAATTATTTTATAGAAAAAACGAGTTTTATCACTAGTGGATGGATGAAGGTGGTCACGGAGGTAGATGGTGGCAATTTCAGAAGGGGTGTGACGAAGATGGATAGTTTCGACGGGAATTACTGGGATAAAATTTGTTGCTATGAAAGGGGAGTTATTTGCAGCTTTTAAGATTGAGGCAGGTGAGGGAGACTGAGAGAAAATAGGAGAAGGGTGTTCTTTTAGTTGCCTAGAGGAGGAGGAGGCGGCAACATCTTTATTAGGGGTGACAGATACTACAACCTTCTGTTCATGCGCCCTGCAAAAATTCTCGAGTTAAGAAATCAGGTAAACTGTTAGTACTGCCTTTAATAAATTCAATATCAAAATAAAAAATAGAGAGGAGTGACTACCATCAAGCAAAGATTTGCTTTGAGGCAAGATTTTTGACATCCTTTTCAAGAACATCCTTGGCTGCTTTACAGTCGATTCGCACTAAAAAATGTTGATTAAGAAGATGACTTTCAAATTTAGTTATACACAGTACAAGTGAAAGAATCTCATTTTTTTATTGTTGAGTAGCATTCCAAGTACCAGAAGTAAAACGTACTAATACTTCATTTGGAATATTAGGACATTATTGCTTCAAGATACCACTATATCCAAATTCGGATGCATTGGTCTCAACAATTTTAAAACAATCGGGTCGTGCTAAGCTTAAGCACGGGAGTGTTTTAGCTTTAAGCTTGATTTTTTGGACAAAGTCAGTTTGTACAGATGTCCATGGTTCAGGCTGGTGTTTAAGCCGATTGAACAAATGTTTGGCGTCCTTTGCTAAATCCTTATAGAATTCAACAATATAATTAAGGCTACCAAGAATCTTTAATAGATTCTATATTCACGGATCAAGAGTGTACAAGAACGTTCTCGTACGTGAATTGAACCTGATACGTTCACCACTTAAAATGCTAATTGCTATTTCATCCTCTTTGGATCCCACCCATGGCCGCCATTCAGGATGTCATCCTAGTGGGCTATGGGGCATTGTAAGGAATGATGACCCAATTTTTTTCTTAAGGCGTATCCTCCACTATTGCCTCTCTCTCTCTCTACAGTCTACCCGATGAATTAACTTCTTTGCCCTACCAATTGAACTAATAGGGGCCTTCATTGCCTCTCGCCAACCTACATAGCCTCTGATATTGGCCAGAAACACATCCCCTTACCAATATTTACATGAATGATTTAGTTGCAGTGAATAAATTCATCTATCTCATTTACATGCTAATGCACATTAGGGGAAGATATTCATGCATTGGAGATTCTCCCATTGACTCTATAAAATAGAGGGTGAGGGGAGTAGGGGTGTTTCCTCATTCCAGGTGGGCATTATGCCTATTTAACTAAACTTAATACAAATTGTGCATATTCATGATTGTGCATAAAAACTTTTGTCTATATATACTATTATACATGCGCATATTTTTGTCCCGGAATTTTAGACGATACCATATTAAACATGAATTAAATTCTTACCATGGTAATGTCATTTTTTTTTTTTCAAGCTAAATATTTAAAAGTGTATTAAAGTCCACTATTTAGAATCCATGAGTATCCATGCTATATTAATCCCGAGGCAACAATATTGGTTATATCCATAATATGGAAACGTTTTCCCTAAAACCTAGCCACTACTTTACGTTGGGCTGGCCCATGAGCACCAATTTGATATAGGGGCCTAACATAAGCTCAGTAGATAACGGGCTAGAACAGTAGAACGTGATAGATCTGGGCAGGCCACACACCTAAGACAGCGGATATAGCGCGTGTGGCCCAAGGGACTTAAAATTCAGTATCTCTTCTTCTTAATATAGTGCGTGTGTGGCACAAGGGAGTTGAACTTAGGATCTATGCCTCGAATGGTCATGGTTCCCTTGTCAACCAAGTTACTCTTTATTATTTTATTATTTATATTTGTTGAGAAAATATTGTTGTAATAATAAATTAAAAAACATAATTTTCACAGAAAGGGCAACCAGAATAAATTACAAAATTTCAATTTCATCATTTTGGTGATAACAAGATGCCATTTTTGAGGTAACTTATAGAAATGACTTAAAAAAAGAAAAAATTATAGAAATGAGTATGAAACATTTTTATAAATATCTTTAACAAAAATTTATAACGATCTTGGCCAATATTGATATGTATCGATTGATATTTCCCTCAATTTTAATAAAAAGATTGTGTTATTTAAGGAAGATCTACCCTTAATAAAAACCATTCCGCCAATGTAAGGATCGATTGATCCACCTTATTCAATATCGATAATTATGACCATCAATTGACCGTAACAATTTGGATCAAACAGACCTAGTCCTAGTTTTCTTACAAAAATCTTTTTTTTTTTCTACCCTTGATCAATACTAATGCCACGAATCGATATCTACCGAGATTGATACATATCGCCTGATTCGAACAATCATATTAGCAGTAAAGAGTCAAGTATAATTCTTATAAAAATAAAAATAAAAATAAAGTCTGATATATATCAATTGATTGGGCAATATCAGACGATTTTGTCCTCAATTTCAATTAAAAAAATTTGTTTTGAACAGTTTTATCCGAGATAAGAATTGTTCCACCACTACAGAATAAGATAAGTATTGATATCGTGCACAACAAATATTCTTATTCGGATGGTTTCGGTTTGAGATATTATGACCCCAAATCAAAATATACAACATTGAAAATCAAACAAAATCTAAGATACAAACCTGAATGAAACAAAAAACAAGCTGGTAAGAAACTGAAAACATCCCAAATTGAAACTAACCTTATTACAAATTGATACAAGAAATCAAAATCGTACCTAAAATGAAATCAAATTAGAACGATATTCCCTTATTGGTTTGAATATGGTTTATTTTTTTTATTTTGACTTTGCAATAACTCGAGATATAATCCCATGGAGATGATAAATTTTTCGCCTGTAAATTCAATGGGATGAATTGCATCCGGATGATATTGAATCGGATCAATATCATGAATAAGAATATTTGAGTTATCAAATTGATTCATTGTCGATAATAATTAAATATTGAATAATATAACATAGGAATATCTTTTATTCATATCAGATCCAAAAAAAAAGTTTCGTTGAATTTTTCATTATTTTCTATAACCTACCATTTTCCTTATACAACTATCTGATGGGTATCGTATCACATCATTCTCACATCGAAACCGATTCAATCTGGATGGAACCGATCGATTGACACCCATAGAAAAAAGTATTGGATATTGATAATATCCGAATCAGACGGTAAAAATTCGATAGCAAGAGGTTCGGAATCGTGGGTTCGTGATACGAGAAGTCGGTACATCTGAGTGGATACTCTCGGTAATTTCGTGTAAAATAGTGGAGGTTTTGGTTATCAGATGCTATATAAGCCGTTCTTCGATCTCTAACCCTTTTTTTCCTTTCCTTCTTCCTCTGCGAATGTAGACCGCGGTCTCTGAACTTCTGTAGACTTCTTCAACTCTACACTTTCCGATCATCGAAACCTAGCTGGTTCCTTCTTTTCTGTTTCAATTTCTTTCTCAAATAAAACCACTGGTTGATTTTCTCTATCTATCGAGGTACGTTTTGGTGGATATTTTGCAGCATTGAAGTTCGTTATAAGCTTATTCGATCTTCTCTGATAAACTTTCAAGTTGGTTATAAGTTTATTTATTTTGATTTTTTCCTTTAATCTTTCTACTCTTATGTTAATGAACTGGAATTGTTTAGTGTAGGAGTAGAAAATTTGTTCGTTTCTTATTAATTCGTGTCTCTTGACTCTCTTCCAGAGATTCTATGGTTTTGGAAGAGAAATTGATTATAACTTCAATTATTGATTAGGTTTTAGGATTTTGTTTGTGTATTTCAGATCCCAGAAACGCCATGGATGACCTTGAGAGGGCTATACTCATCAGTTTTGATGAATCTGGCACCATTGATCCCGTTTTGAAATCTCAAGCTGTCGTTTACTGCCAGCAGATGAAGGAAACCCCAACTATATGTCGTCTCTGTATAGAACGCCTCACTTGCACTAAATTCGTTGAGGTACAGTTTTGGTGCTTGCAGACCCTCCATGAAGTTCTTCGCCTCCGGTACTCAAACATGAACCCTGATGACAAGTCCTATATGAGGAAGTCTATGTTCTCGATTGCATGTTTGGAGGGTCCAGATGAAGAGAACTCCATCAGGGTTTTGGAGGGCCCAGCATTCATTAAAAACAAGTTGGCTCAAGTGTTGGTTACTCTCATATATTTTGAGTATCCTTCGATTTGGTCATCTGTATTTGTTGATTTCCTTTCAAACCTGGCCAAGGGCTCTCCAGTGATAGAAATGTTCTGCCGGGTCTTGAACACATTGGATGATGAGCTGATTAGCTTAGACTATCCCCGTAATGCAGAGGAAATTGCTGTTGCTGGACGGGTTAAGGATGCAATGAGGCAACAGTGTGTGGCTCAGATTGTGCGAGCTTGGTATGACATTGTCTCCCTCTATAGGTCGTCCAAACCAGAACTGTGTTCTGGTGTATTAGAATCCATGAGGAGATGCACATCTTGGATTGATATTGGATTAATTGCAAATGATGCTTTTGTCCCCATGTTGTTTGAGCTTATCTTGACTGAGGGCCTACAGGAGCAGCTCCGTGGTGCTGCTGCCAGTTGTGTATTAGCGATGGTTTCTAAGCGGATGGATCCACAATCCAAGCTATCACTGTTGCGTAGTCTTCAGATTAGCCGGGTTTTCCATTTGGTGGCTGGGGCTGAGGATTCTGAGTTGGTTTCAAAATTGGCGGCTTTGCTCACTGGCTATGCAGCAGAGGTTCTGGATTCCTCAAAGCATCTGAATTCAAAAGATGGACAAAAGGTTTCGATGGAACTTTTAGATGAAGTATTGCCTTCAGTTTTCTATGTGATGCAAAACCGTGAAGTGGACACAACGTTCAATATTGTTCAGTTTTTGTTGGGCTATGTTGCTACAATGAAGACATTGTCACCATTGAGAGACAAACAAGTTCTTCATGTGGGCCAAATATTGGAGGTGATCCGTGCACAGATTTGCTATGATCCTGCTTATAGAGATAATCTTGATATTCCAGATAAGATTGGAATGGAAGAGGAAGATCGGATGGTGGAGTATCGGAAGGACTTATTTGTCTTGCTCCGAAATGTGGGTCGTGTTGCACCTGATGTTTCACTGGTATTTATCCGGAATTCATTAGCTAGTGCCCTTGTATCTTCTTCCGAGAGGAATGTTGAAGAGGTAGAAGTTGCACTTTCTCTTTTCTATGCTCTTGGAGAGTCAATAAGTGATGAGGCAATGAGGACTGGAAGTGGGCTCCTAAGGGAATTGGTGCCAATGCTCTTATCAACAAGGTTTCCTTGTCATTCTAATCGGCTGGTGGCTCTTGTGTACTTGGAAACAATAACAAGATACATGAAGTTCATTCAGGAGAATACTCAGTACATACCAATGGTGTTGGCTGCTTTTTTGGATGAGAGGGGCATACACCATCTAAATCTCAATGTGAGTCGAAGGGCTAGTTATCTCTTCATGAGAGTTGTGAAAATGCTGAAAGCACAGCTTGTTCCTTTCATTGAGACGATATTACAAGTATTCACACTCCCTTTTCTTATTTGTTGCTTCCTTTTGATTTCCATCTTGGGCATTCTTTGTACCTCATTTAGAATGTCACCATTATTTATTTTACTTTTCATGTGTTTTTAGAGTCTGCAAGATACAGTTGCTAGGTTTACACAATTAGATTGGACAACAAAAGATTTGAAGTTTTCAGGATCTGAAGATGGGAGTCACATATTTGAGGTATAGCTCATTTGATATATTTGAGTTATGCATCTGAGCTTTGGTCTCTGCCGGAGAAATTTAGTTTATTTTCTCTGCCCAGCTGGTTTTATTTGATTCATGTCAACGCTTTCCAGGCAATTGGATTGTTAATAGGGATGGAAGATGTACCAACCGAAAAGCAATCTGAGTACCTTTCTTCTTTGCTCACTCCTCTTTGCCAACAGGTTAAGGTGGAATTACTGTTGTTATGGAACCCATATTATGTAGTTATCTGGAGGAACTTTTTTTTTGGCTTACATTTTCATTGTTTATTTCTGGCCTGTGCCTGAAACTGTTGGGAGTTTGCATTTGATTTGTTTACTCTTAAATGCATGCTTCAAACTAGGTTGAGGTGCTGCTTTTGGATGCAAAAGTAAAGAGCTCAGAAGAATTTTCCGCAAATATTGCTATCATCCAGCAGATAATTATGGCAATTAATGCGCTGAGCAAGGTTCTTTTCCATCCTTAAGCCTTTTGATTCTGTAATTGTGAAGCTTACTTTGTATTTTTTTATTATTTATATATGGTTAGGCATGGTCGTTTACATTTTCTATTCAATGCATCCTAGTTGATATGACCAGCATCCTGTCCTTGTATATCAGTGAACTCGTGCTACTAAAGTTCATTATTTTTCCAGATATAAATTCATTACTTTTTAGTGTGACGAGGGAGGGAAATGGGAATCTTGTAACTATGCTAGCTTTAATATTCTTATGACTCGCTCTGGCTTAAATTTTCCTTCCGACTTGATCTTGTAGCTACAAGTTTAGTATTTATTGAAATGCAGTCAAAATTAGTGTAAATAAATTTCCAGACTTTTGACATTTTGAACTTTTTATTATATGAATAAGTAAATTCAAAAGGAAACTTGTCCTTTTGAAGCTTGCTTACATACTTGACATATCCTGTGCAATTTGTGCTTACCTTGTTTCTGTACTTTAGGGCTTCAGCGAGCGTCTTGTCACTGCTAGTCGGCCTGCAATTGGCATGATGTTCAAGCAGGTTGGTGTTTTTTTTAACAAACCTTTCTGATGCTTTGATTCCTGAAATTAAGGCACTAATTTGGGTATTGGAAACCTTCACTGATTATGTGGACCTGAAGCTTCATCAAGGATCATTGATTTTACATCTTAGATAGCTTCTCTTGGTTGATTGTGAACTTTGCCTTACCTATGAAGATTATTTTCAAGGTGTTGTCTAATAACATGCTACAGAGGGAGATACCTCGACTCTTGTCCTGTGCACTATAAGCCAGTTTTATTTCCCTGAGGTTTGCTGCTCATATGACGTAATGGATTTTTTTTTTTTTGGGTGTTTATTATTAAATTTTGTGATGTTTTTTAATTTTATTATAAAAAAATTTCTTCACTCCTATTCCTAGTGGAACTTGAAACAAGTAAATAATATTCTGTTGAAGTGTTCTTAAAACTAATAAGAAAGACTCAAAAGTATGATGCTAAACAGCACTCCTGTTCACACTAAAATTATTGACTTTAAAACTAAAATAAACTAAACGTGACTTTATATGACTAGAACTGAAGTTTAAGAAATTACAAAAACAACACAAAACCTTGAACCTTAGGCTCCATAATCCCTCTATGAATTCTTCCATGTTGAGCACTCACATCATTCCAATGCAGCATTGTACTAACTTCAGCCTTTTGATCCCTTCATATTCTTTAATCTCTCTGTTGGATGGATCATAGTGACTTGATCGAGGAAGGAGGAAAGGATGCTACAATGCTTATAGGGACTGACATATTATACAGTTAAAAACCTGACACAACCATTTTGGAGGGTAGATTAATATCCTGTCTCAGTGTAGAGAGTATGATTTTGAAAACTGGACCGAACTGGCTGTGGAACTGGAGCTGGCCCATTTTCAGTTTGGTTCAGTATTAGACAGTTCTATTTAGAGACTGCATCATACCGGGCAGTTTTCTGAAAACAGTCCAGTTTTTTAAGAACACGCTGGTTTGTTTTGCTAGTGTCCCTGTTTTAAAAATGATTAATGAGTTGTACATATGAAGCCTTGAACTCAAGACCTGCTCTATAATAAGTGAGAGCTAAAACTGAAGCAAAGAATGACTTGTTGCTTTAATGCTTTAATTCCCCATTTTTTCTTCCGTTTTTTTCCAACCCTTTTTTTTTTTTTTTTCATTTCTCCAAACCAGAGTTAAAATTTGTCTAAACTGAAGCTGGGCCCATTTTGGTTTTCGTTTTAGAAATTATGGTAGTGAGACTTGGATCCTGTAGAGAAACCTTTACTTGGAGAAAGCCTTAATATTGGGAAAGCCTTAATATCCCGCTGATCATACAAGATGATACTGTTATCATGATGATTGAAGCCGGAGATGCCCTTCTATCTCTCATGACACAACATATGTACTGCCTTTTTGTGGCCACATCATTGGTGTCATATATATTTCAGTGTCTTGCTGTTTTCCCCCCTTCTAGTTGTTGCTTTTCATCTCTTCCTGGTAAACATTGGGAATTGTGGCTTTTTGTGGCATGCTTAAAATTTTAGCTTCTCTTTTTCCAGACGTTGGATATTCTCCTTCAAATCCTTTTGGTGTTTCCAAAGGTTGAGCCTCTGCGGAATAAGGTAGGGATTGGATATTAGATCATGTTGTTCAAAATAATGTTTTTTATAAATGGACCAAGGGATGGATTGTTTGGGTCCACCTGTCAGTCGTCTGCATGATTTAATTGCGTGCTTGTGCAGTCCATCCTGGAATATTCCTAAGAAACCATTGACCATTTGACAGTTTAGCTGATGGATCAATGGTCTCAACCGCTGTTCAATGGTTTCTGAGACACTGTTCCAGATATTGTGCTGACAGCAGTTTTACCTGTATAGCTGTATAATAACTTTTCAATGTGCAGGTCACATCCTTTATTCACCGAATGGTGGACACGTTGGGAGCATCGGTGTTCCCTTATCTACCTAAGGCACTGGATCAATTGCTTGCTGAAAGTGAGGTAGGGTAACGGTAGTAACTCTTTCATTTCAGACGCCTGTTTATTCATTTATTTTTAAATAAGTCTCGCTGATAAATTTTGGCTGGGTAATGTGTAGCTTTGGGTGGGGTAACCAGCAACCCATCTCACTTAAGAGTTCACATTGAGGGTGCATGATGATTTAAAACTGAAAATCCTCGGTTTTGTCTCTGTATCTATGTTGATATTGCTGTGCCTGTTAGATTTATAGTACATCATATCTTTTTGATGTTTTGTTGGTCTTTGTAAATTATTTTAGTATTTATCCACTCGGCATATGTTGTAAGGTTGTTTCTACCCTCTCTTTATAAATTATTTTAGTTGATACTATATGTAAGGATTCTCTATTTTAAGTTGATCTTGCACAATGTCCTCACTTTAATTTTTTTTTAGTATATGCTAGATACTATAGTTATGGATTCTCTATTTGAATTTGATCTTGTAGGTATCATTGTTTTTTGGGTAATTTACAGCGCCACCCCCTGAAGAATGCCACTATTATAATGACACTCCATTTGTTTCACCAAATTATACTTAGACCCCCTACCGTCAGTCACCGTTAAAGAATATACCTTATATGCTAATGTCAGCTACTATATTTTATTTTAAATACCAAAATGTCCTTACTAAATATGAAGTACCTAAAATACCCAAACCCACTCTATTTCTTCCTTCCTGTTTCCTCCAATTCCAATTCCAAGCTTCCTTCAATCCACCATGGACCAAAGGCCGCCCCATCAGCCGTGGCTCGTCCTCTAGACTGCAGATGAGCCTACCAAGTGAGCCGCCGCCACCATCACCACCGATGCTAAAGGAACTCCTGGAGCTGACATTGCTATTGCTGCGGAAGACCTTGTTGAAGGCCCCTCTAGCATCTCCATTGGCATCCCTCCGCAGCTCTTGCCAAGACTCAGAGAGGGAGCACTCCACTATATTTCCCCTGCAATACCTCTTGTCCTCGTCATCATCCTTGCTGCCGTTGCGTCTGTGAATCAAAGGAGCTTCAATTTTCAGACAACAACCTTGAAGAGAAAAGGGGGAGGGGGTGGAACCTCTATCAATTGCCACCAAAATGATGAAATCCAGTAACACCCAAATCAATGAAAACCCTTTCCCCTAAAATTCTTAAGTAAAACCTTGCAACAAAAACTCTAATTGGGTCAAGCGTCCACCGATTGAAAATTAGAAACGCATTGAACCCAATATCAAAATCCCTTCCAAGTTCCAATTCTCTCAAATATTGACCTAGCAATGACAACCCAGTAAATACAACGAATAAAACGATCAAAGCACCAAAAGAAAAAAGGGATGGAGAATAATTTGTCTGAACAATGTAAGGGCAAAGGATGGCAGCTTCCTGTCTGAACAAATTGAAAACTTATTCCCTTCATTTCTGGTGCTATTTCTTGCTGGGCTTGACCACGCGTCGATGAATCTCCTGGGCGTCTGTCGATGTTTAGGGCTTGAAGGTTCACATAAGGAAGTTATTTCGGGGTTCAGAAACAAGAAGCGCTGATCATTCTGATGGTGAGCTTCTGATCCTTCCCCTCCACCAAAATTCGAGTAAGTTTCCAAACTCAGCTCTGCTTCGTAAGTCTATTGGAAGGCAGCAGAATTTGTTTTCGATTGCATCATTTGTGCCTAGTGTTGATTTGACGCAGCAAGGGGAACCGCTTCCCCTCTCATCATCCAGTCCACACACCTTCAAGTTACAGAGACACCACTTTATATACCCAACCGATTGGTATTGGGGTCTTCAAATTCTCCGGCGGAAAGAATTCAGAGGTTAATCAGAGACATCCCATTATCATCTCAGGTGAAGGTGAGTATAGGTAAGGGTGAAGAGGAATTGAGTTAAAATGAGTTTTAATGAATAGGGTATAACGGTCATTTTACCTCTTCACTTAACAGTGCCTGAAGGTAAGGGGTCTAAGTCTAATTTGGTGAAAGAGAGGGGATGTTCCTATAATATTGGCATTCTCCAGGGGGTGGCGTTGTAAATTACCCTTTTTTTTTTTTTGTCTTGCATCCCCTAAGAATATGCGTTTTGACATGATCTGAATTATCACATTCAACTTTCTGAGTTTTGTTGGTTGCTAGGAAGGTTCCACCTTGCATTATCATCTAATGACAATTTCTATTGATTACTGCCTCTCAGCCCTAAATGCAAAGATGTCATTTATTTATACTGCACTTTCTGTGAATAGGAGTTGAAGCCATTTTACTAATTTTCATTGCAAGAATGAATCTGTGATAATCAATAAAATAAGAGAAAAAGAATGTTCAATAATTTTATGGTTACAGGTGGATGGATGATATCATGGTCTTTGTATAGGGTCTGATGTATTTTCTGAGGTATGATGTCAACAATTTAGTTCTGACCGCTTGCTTCTGATGACTGCAGCCGAAAGAAATGGTGGGATTTCTTGTTCTAATCAATCAGCTGATATGCAAATTCAATGCGCTGGTGGGTAACATAATGGAGGAAATATTTCCCGCTATTGCAAGTAGAGTCTTCAATGTTCTTCCCAGAGATGCATTTCCTTCAGGGCCTGAAGGTAACACTGAGGTATGGGGGATTTGGGAACTCAGTGAAGTGGTTCCACACAACTTACCACTCTACATGAATTTATGTGCAAAGAAATGCTAACATGAAATCTCGAAAGTGAATTCTTGCCTTGAATATCTCCTTCAATATGATGTGCTTGAGAAATTGGTGCAACCTAGGATTCCAAAACCCTAATTTAGGTTGTTGTGGGCCCAAAAACAACAACAACAACAACAACAACAACAATAACAACTCAGCATTTTCCCAAGTAAATGGGGTTGGCTACATCGATCCGTAAGAGGGAAAGACAAAAAGAAAAGGAAGGAAGAGGGAAAGAGAAAGAAAAGAAATAAAGCAAAACAACACCTTTGGGACGTCCCACCTACAAACGATCGGCTACATGGATCATTGCCTCCAAACGACTTTGTTTGATATCGTACTAGGACCAATATCTAGCCTTTGCATGTCTTTCCTTACCAACTCATCAATGATTATTTTGGGCTTGCCCCTAGCCCTTTTAGCTCCATCCATCTAGATCTGACCTCCATACTAGAGCATCCTAAGCCCTTTGTCTGATATGTCTAAACCACCTTAAACAACATTCTCGGAGCTTGTCTTGAATTGGGGCAGCTCCCAAATCAGCTCTATTCTGATCATTTCTCACTTTGTTTCTCATAGTTTTGCCACACATCCATGTCAACATCCTCATCTCTGCCACGCTTCTTGTCTGCCCAATATTCCGCCCCATACATCATAGCCGGTCTTACGATCATTTTGTAGAATTTTTCTTTAAGCTCTAGAGGAATACGTCCATAGTTGTCACGACGCCATGGAGACCTAAAGCGGTGGAGGGTTGGCTAATCGAGTTGGTGATGAATTTCCCGCTATGGCATTGCCATGGCTATCAAATCGCATGTGTTATTTTTTATTTCCCCTATTTTCTAAAGTTATTTAGTATGTTACAATATATACCCAATGACATAAAAAATCAACATTAAACAATATCAAGTCATAAAAAATCAACGTAGTCACACTCGCATCAAGTCATAAAAAATCAACATCACTTATGGACATTTAGAGAAATACTCTTATTCTATAATAAGTTTGATTGGTCAAACGATTTAATTTTTACATGAGACCTTTTATATTAAGTAAAACACAAAACTAGCTTTCCAACAATTCTAAGATTACTTAAATTTGAATTGTTATGACAAAGTTATATTCCGGTCAAACTTATTTTAAAGTGCACTAATGTTGTTTCTTGAATGGAAATAATTTTATTGACATCAAAACAAAATATTATTTTACTGAAATTTTGGTTTTAAACAATGTTTTACCATGCTAAGATTTATAGAAGTTTTAGAATTGAGAAAAACCCTAGCATTTAAAAGTTGAAAATCGCCCTACAACCAAAACTCCAGTTTTTGTTCTTGGACCAGGGGGTTGACATTTTACATTTTGGAATTTGATTTTTCAACTATTTTTATTGGATTCAAATAGGGGGTTTTTGGTTTATTTTTCATTTACTTAAATGATATTTGGCATAAATAAGTGTCAAAACATAAGGCGGCATACAATGCAATTAGGCGACAGTCGCCTAGGCTCTAGGTAAACCTTTTGGACGCCAAGGCGGCGCCTTATGTCGATCACACAATACTCCAGATGCACCTCTCCACTTCATCCATCTTACTTTAATTATGTGAGAAACATCGTCTATCTCACCTTCGTTGTTTATGGTAGACCTCGGTTATAAAAAAGTTACTTCGTGTGATCCTCTCTACTTAAGTTTCATCATTTTGTTATGGGCCCACCAGGTGAACAAATACTTGAATAAAAGGAATATTGACAATCCCTTAAATTTCTGGACAGTTTAGGACCTTATTGGGTAAGGTAGACCATAGTTAGCAAATTCAGATTCGGGAATTATTCGGGCGGAGAATTATTCGGAATAATTCGATTGATTAATTTAAAGATTCGGTCAAAAAAGCGGTAAAAAAAGCGGATATGACGTTTTGTTTTTTTTGTTTTTTTTTTTAAAATACTGTTTAAGTGGACCGAATAATTCGGTTCGGCCCGAATTATTCGTGTTTTAAATTCAAATTAGTAAAAATCGCGTTTTTTTACCGAATTTAATTTTTAATTCGGATTCGGTCAGAATTTTTGATTTAATTTGGAAAAATTCGGTTCGGCCGAATAATTCGCGAATAATTCGGCCAAATTGCTAACTAGGAGGTAGACAGAAACAAGGACCAAATAGTAAATTAAGGAACAAGGAACACCACCTTAGTTCATGCAAGGATGGAATTCCCTGATTTGGTTTGTATATAATGCAATTAGGCGACAGTCTCCTAAGCCCTAGGTAAACCTTTTGGACGCCAAGGCGGCGCCTTACGTCAATCACACAACACTCCAGATGCACCTCTCCACTTCATCCATCCTACTTTAATTCTGTAAGAAACATCATCGTCTATCTCACCTTCGTTGTTTATGGCTGACCCCGGTTATAAAAAAGTTGCTTTGCGTGATCCTCTCTCCTCAAGTTTCATTATTTTGTTATGGGCCCACCAAGTGAACAAATACTCAAATAAAAGGAATATTGGCAATCCCTTAAATTTCTGGACAGTTTAGGGACCTTTTTGGGTAAGGTAGACAGAAACAATGACCAAACGGTAAATTAAGGAACAAGGAACACCACCTTAGTTCATGCAAGGATGGAATTCCCTGATTTGGTTTGTTATTTAGAAGATAAAATTTTAAATGCGGTTATAATGTTACACTGCAGCCTACGATTTGATTATTGAATAGAATTTGGCAGTTTGTTTGAGTAGAGATTGTAGTCTCCCTCCACTCTTTCCCTCCAACGAGGTTTTCTCCCTTCTCCCCCATCCTTGCGATCTCCTTTTTTTTTTCTTCTCTCTCTCTCTCTCTCTCTTAATTTTTGTTGGTTCACTTTCACCTTCCCTCGACAAACAGATCCATCTCTCCGATCTGCATTTGATTGCTATCATTTGTGCGCATTGACTTAACTTTTTTTTTGGGTGGTGGGGATGGGGTGATAACTTGCGTCTTTCTTAGGGTGGGAAAAAACTGGATAAATCCATGTCCACATCGGAAGTGTGGCATGGCCAACCTAGACCCGGTCTGGACCTCGATTTTGAACAGATGTACAAATCTATCTGAGACCTGGTGATGTAGATCCACATCTGGTTTTGTCTAGGTTGCCTGTTTCTTTTGTTTAATTCCCACTTAATATTTCTGAAATATAATAAATATAGTTATCGACCCCCCCACAAAAAGAATAATTTCAATAAGATATAAACTAAAAAAATATTATGGATCGGTTAACTCCTACCTACAAGATTTAATGCACTGGGTATTCCTTGTCCTGGACCAGCCTGATTTTCAGCTTGGAATATTTTGTCTGGACCCAGTTTTAACTGGTCTTAATGTAGGACTAGATTTGAAAATTCAAACTAGACCCAATTGGAGGAACTTTTAAACCAAAGAACAACCAAACCAGTCCAACAATATAGCAACAACCAGAACAACAAATCACAGTCCAGCAGGCAACCGATTTCAAGAGGCAATATTAACAAAAGTCCAGATCAGCTGTAATCTATATGACTCAACCAGGAAGGCAGGAACCAATAGAACTTCCATCAAATAGGTTCAGACCAACAGAATAATATGAACAGCAGTCCAAAAATCAATATCGCAACCAGGAGGTCTATCGATTTCAATAACAGAGACTACAGGTCACTAAAAGACAAAATCTGAGAAAATTTTGATAACTCAATAACCACAGCCCAGATGGGGCTCAAAACAGGATCGAGTCTCTCTCTTAATGAGGATAACCTCTGGTCAAATTTGCAGACAAAGGTGACCAGAAGATAGGTCTGGATAGAGATTGAAAGTTCTTCCCAGAAAAGGCTATCACCTGGAAAGATCTGATGTAAGAAAAGATAAATACCTGTCCAGCAGTACTCCTTGAATAGAGACTTGAAAGAAAATAAGAAACTTGTAGAAACCCTCTTGGGCTTCACGCCGCAAGGAGTCACCTGGATCAAACACCAAATCCTTATTCTTTGATCAAACACAAAGAAACACTCCAGAGGAGAAAACGCAGCAGCATAATTTTTTTGGTTATGAAAATTGTGGGCAATGAGAGGGCCCTTTCCTTTATTTATAATGATGGAGGGTGTTTACAAATAATAGCAACTCAGAAGTTAATAAACCTGAGTTACTAAAACTACTAACATGTAGTTACTAAAAACTGAAATTGTAAACTAATGAAATAGGAAACTATATATAGACTGAAATTAGAAACTAATAATGGACTGAAATTAGAAACTAAATCCCCATCAATACCCAAACCGTGGGCTAAGAAAACCAGCCTTGGTCGACCTCAGCCACTATGGTGGTCGACCCTCTTCTTCCTCCTAGCAATAGGTCTTCAAATCTGCGTCGGGTCTACAAATAATTTTGCCTCTGGTAATAATTTTTGTCCTTTCATACTCACCAGAGAACTCCATTATAAAAAGAGGGCATACCTAGTGCATGAGGCTGCTGCCACTGTAGGGTCTGGGAAGGGTCGTAAGGTATGCAGCAGCCGTACCCTTGCTTCGTGGAGAGGCTGTTTCCTGACTCGATCCGTGACCACTAGTTCACAATAGAGCAACCTCACCTGAGAAATTTTCATTGAGAACTTTTCATTCTGTAATAAAATTTATCAGTGCAGAAATAAATTTTATAAAGTATATGGTTTCTCTGTGGCTTTCTCACTCATACTTTGATAAAGGTGGCCTTTTATTTTAAATCGTAGCCTTTTCCCTCCTCCCCTTCCCCTACTGGGGCGGGGGGACTAGTGGAAGAAAACACTAGGTTGAATACATGTAAATAGACAGGCCGATTGTCTTACGATGGGTATCATCTGCATTCAATAGCTTCAGTGTTTCAATGATAATGCTTAATCTCAATGTAACATCTAAAGATTCATAAGATGCTGCTATCTGCATGTTAAGATTGCTTGCTTTCTGTTGTAGGAAATTCGTGAATTGCAAGAGCTTCAGCGAACACTCTATACATTTCTTCATGTGCTAGCTACACATGACCTTTCTTCAGTTCTCCTTGCCCCCAAAAGCCGGGGCTACTTGGATCCAATAATGCAGTTGCTTTTGCAGTCTTCTTGCAGCCACAAGGATATTCTTGTGAGGAAGGTGCTTATCGTGACTCCAGCTTACTATGCCACTGTAATTGTCTGCATGCTTAATGTAAGGGATTCTCGCATTAATATGGTGATAGGCTGAGATTTTAATCTCTTTCCTTGTATACAGGCATGTGTGCAGATTTTTGTTAGATTAATTAAAGATTGGTGCGCCAGGGCTCATGGTGAAGAAAAGGTAATGCTTTTTTTGTAAGTTTGCTCTAAATTAACTTGCTATTTTCATGATCATTTCCTCATAGTACATTCAAAATTTTCAGGTGCCTGGTTTCCAAAGTTTTATAATCGAGTCTTTTGCAACAAACTGTTGTTTGTATAGTGTGCTTGACAAGTCTTTCGAGTTCCGTGATGTAAATACTGTAAGTTCATTCCCTTCATTCCTTTTGTTTATATCCTTATATTTGTCTTAATGTTTCCTTTCATAAAAATACTGAGAATCTTAGCCTGTGGAGCGTCATCCCCCAGGACTGGGATGAAATCCTGCTTTGATTCTTCCCCGCCCCAGTTTTCACCTGAAAAAAGGTGTTGCAGTTGCGTTAGCATGGTTGGATGGAACGTCTCACTTTGGTTCCGGCCCAACCTGGATTTTTGGTCAAAAGGGGGCTGGCATGTTACATAGGAGCAATGTTTTATTTTATTATTGTGGGCATATTACAAGGATTTATTTGGTAGTTTTCTTATTTGAGTTATTTCCCAGGGGAGTTGGGTGGGTTTCTATTAATATGTTAAGAGTTTTTCTTTATATGTATGTGTATTGCCAATGGAATTTAGAGAATTGAATGGAAAACAAAATTGGATTTTTAGTTTTGTCCTTGATGCAGATCTGATAGATGGATCTGCTGGTGGTGGGTTTCAGATCGATGGCAGAGAAGAACTCGATCTGCTAGGGAAGAAGGGGAGATAAGGGACTGTTGGTCTCATTTTCAAAAACAAATTCTATTCCATAATCACATCGGGGAGCTATTATTAACCTTTACAATCATTTTATAATCTTGAAAATAGAAGAAAACAGAAATAAAACTGGATTCTAAACTACCAATAGGTGAGCGGAGTTGGCAGTCCTTTATTAACTCAAAACCTTATCCTTAATTCCTTCCTGTTGATCAGTTGCTTTGGGAGTTCTATCTTCACTCAACAACCTAACAACGACATAATTAAAAAAAAAAAGGGGGGGGGGGGGGGGGAGTGATGTAGATGCACATTATGGAAGGAAATATGAGAGGAAGAAGGGTCCAGCCTTAGTCCACCTGAGTGGCTAGGGTCCAGCCAAGAAGCCAGCTGAACCCCTACTTGGTCCACCTGAGTGGCTAAGTACAAATAAGGGCCAATTAGGCCCATCGGCTAGGGGAATAATTAGTAGTTATTTTTAATTAATTAGTGGGCATTTGGGCCCATCGAGTTGAGTGGGTGGTATGTCGAGTCCAAATTATCTTAGGACTCTATTTGTTTTCCACATAGGTTTATTATTCCTAGTCCAATTTTGAATTCCTAGTTGTAGTAAGGGTGTGTAGTCTTATTGGGAAACTAGCTCCTAGTTGAAGGAGGAGTGTCTAGTCAAACTAGCTCCTAGTAGTAGTCTAATTACTATTCTGCCCTCTATAAATAGAGGAGCATATGTACTCATAATTTCAGATTTGAATAAAGAATAATTGTAGTCAATTGCTTAGAATAGTCGGGATAGCTGTGGGTGAGAAGTCCGGGCCGAGACAGCCACTTCTCCCCCACTTTTCCCTTTGTTTCTTCTTGTTTAAAGCTTTCTATTTTATCCTAAAGTTATTGCTATTGAAGTATACGACTATTGTGAGTATTTAGAAGTTCAGATCTGTCCAAGTTACAAACCAGAATTGATTCTCTCTCCTGAAGCCTGCGATTATTTCTCCTAGGTTAGAATCAAGAAAGCTTGTAACTTCACAACCATCCGTCAGAATCCTCTCAACTTTGGGGTTTTTTGTACCCTCCCTAGGGACTATTTACGCCCAAGAGTGCAACTCAATCGGACTTCTACAGACCTGGCCGCACCTCTTTCTCTCCAATTCTATAGTAGGTCTTTCTCTCTCCTATCTGGTTGAGTTTTGGGTTGGTTTTGCTTCTGCATTGGTATTGTATCCTTGGGGGTTTATTTGATGGTCTTATTTCTTTGTTTCCTGCTCCTATTTGTATTGTTTGGGGTTATAAACTGCTGGGGTAGTTTCTTGTAATTTACTCCTGCATTTGGGAGACTTCTTGACTGTGTCCTAATCTGAAAGGATACTATATCCAATCGGCCTGCCCATGTCGTAGTCCTAATCTGACCATGAAAATGAATAAGACAACTTAAAAGTCTGGACTTAGAATGTCCCTAATCCAGCCAACTACTTGCAATAACAATGTCATAAAGAAGAAAATGAACTGCTACGTACTACTCCACGACCTGAACTGCTCACTGGACAGATCAGATAAGATTCCAAGTTCATGGAACCTGGACAATTAAACCAGGATTGAACAAAAAAAAAAGCTGGTTCAGAAGCGAATGGAATTAATAATTAACCTATCCAAACCAAATTTATTCTGCATTAGTCCTTCACAGTGGTGAAGTTATGTGTGTGTCGTGTGTGTTCAGGTTGGCTACCTGCTATCCCCTCCCTTCTCCTTTCCTTCCCCCCCTTTCATTCTTTTTTCCCACTTCCTCTTTTCTCCATTCTGTTATAATTCTTCTCTTCCTTTAGTTTTTTTTTTTTTCCCTTTTTCGTTTGAGTTTGGAAGTCTTCCTACACATTACCCTGCTTTCAGTGGTACAGCCGGTACTACCAAGTCCACACCTCAGTGGATCAAGCCCCTATAATACAATATCTTTCCTTTCCAGATTTTGGGGTATAGACTCCCTTCCATTGGAGATTCAAAGCCCCCAAATATTAGACCCGAAAATCCCCTCTATTTGGATAAACAACTCTGCCACTTGCGCATAACCTTTTTTCTGATTTCTCTGTAGTTGATCCATAGCAGTTTCTTAACTCTCATTATTCAAGTGTTTTCTGGCTTTGGAATCGACCACAAGGCTTTGCGAGTCCATCCCTGAATCATTCAGATCAAGGTTATCAAGGAGTTAGGCAACCCAAGGCAATGGAGGATGGTAAAAAATCAAGGCGACACCAACAAGGCGTCCAGGCCTAGCTGACACCTTCATAACTATGATTTGGATTGACTTGAGTTCCACAGGCAGGTATGCCCCCATCGTCTAGCGGTTTAGGACATCTCAATTGCAGCTCCATCGTGGAATTTTTTGCTCTGGTTAAGGGTCAGGAGGCTGAAGATAACCCTTTCCCTTTTTCTACGATTTTTGTTTTAAGATTGGTTTCCAATTTTACCCTCCTATTGTCTTTTATTTTGTTTTTTTCCCCAAGTTTGTCCCTTTTTAATTAATAATCCCCTCCTTATCCTTTCTCTTTTGTGTACCTAAACACTCCTTTAGGATTCCATCTATTTACCAAGCTACTACTCATAAGCTTCAAAATATTTACTGTTTTGCCACTAAGCTCTTGATTTGAGTCTTCTATTACTTGGGCAGGCTCATACTGAATCCAAACAGGGTTGTTGGGGGTGTGTGGTTAGTATAAATTAGAAACATGGGTCTGGAGTTGATTTTCAAATTTAGACTATGGTTTCTTTGAAATTATTTATCAGCGCCTACTCTTATTGCTAAAGCTGTAGAAGCTAGAATCGTAAAAAAACTTATTATTCTTTATCCATTATCTTCTATATCTTTTCGCTCTTTATTCTGTTTCATGGTTTTTGGTGGAAGCATGCTTATGTGTGAGGAAATATCTACAAAGCATTTTGATTTGGTTTTAGCAGTGTTTTAAAACCAGCAAACCTTTCTGCCTTTAAGTATAAACTTTTACTTTAAAAGGAGATACACTGGATTACATAAAAATATAAAGAAAAAGAATTTGCCGAAATGGAGTGAGTAATTCTATGTACTGATTTGATTGGAAGATTTAGCACTTTTATGAGTCAAACCTGGTTTTCCATGGGCAACTTAAAGGTGTGACCTGACTAGGAATCTGACAGATCCTGCTTGGATCAGCCAATTGCCACTTATTTCATGGTGTTTTGAAACATAGTTTTTGAGGATGAAAATGTGTTTTGAGTGAATGGAATTAGTTGAAAACGTCCTGATTTGAAGTTTGTCTTTAATATTTCAATGAGCTGGTAAGTGTTTGGTGAAATGTTTGTATCAGCTCTCACCAAATTGCAGCGTTGCTTCCTTCTTTAAAGGTAGCCCGAGAGTGTTCTTCATGGAGGTATTTGTTTGTGGCTTATCTGGTTTATGTTGTTCATAATGGCTGATTACCATATTACATGTTTATAGAACATAATTGGGTGGCAGATTGGTTAGTCATTTTGGAGTCAGTCTTACTACTGTGGTCTGGTCCTCTTCATCTAATTTATTTGTTTTTATTGAAAATATGTTCCCTCATAAGGGGAGGGTTCTTACTGAGAAATTGAGATGCTGAAGAGTTCCTAAATTTATACTTTATTTGAATGGACAACATTGACATAGATTTTAAAATTGTTCTCTTTGATTTCTGTTTCGCAGCTTGTTCTGTTTGGAGAAATTGTGGTGGCTCAGAAGGTCATGTATGAAAAATTTGGTGATGAATTTCTCATTCATTTTGTGTCAAAAGGTTTCCCAAATGCACACTGTCCACAAGATTTGGCTGAACAATACTGTCAAAAGTTGCAGGTAAAAAAAAAAAGAAAACAATGCTACTATGATACATAATTACATATACAAAGAATGAAATTATATCCTAAATTTTTCTTTACTACATGTAACACGCACATGCACAGGATGTGCTCTTGTAAGTCACTCGTAAAAAATTTCATAGCTGGATTTTGCATGATCTGTTGGTCCTGGTTGACCCTTTTCATGAACTGTTGAGTTAGGTCACTTTTTGTATGATTAGGATTTCCTGTCCAGAATGAAATTTTCTGCCCGTTGAACTTAGAAAGAAATTACTGGATTCCTGTGGTTTCATGGTTTGGCTGATTCTGATCAATAAGCATGGATGTCATGTTGCACTACATTATTGACAGGAGAGCTTCATTTTGGTTCACCTTTCCTTCGACCCTGGAAAAAATGATCCTCTCTGTAACGAAGTTCAATATTTCATGAAAAATAAAAGTTCTAACATACATTGGTGTAAAAAATTCTCTGTAGCTGGTAGGGTGGAATAGATTGCTAGGTCTCATCTCTGCTACCATCTTTTGCTAAATGTTGACCATGAACTGGTGAGCCATGTCTAGACTCTAGAGTTGGATCAGAGCTTAAAAACGATTCATCATCGGAGGACTATATATTTACAGAATTTGTTGACTTTTACAAGTAAAGCTGTTGATTTTATACTGATAATTTTATCCAAGAGGAGTACAACTAGACGACCTGCTTCCATTTGCGGGTCCACTATGGAGGCTGGAGCATGGTTTCAAGTACCGGTATCGTATCGGCCCTATTGTATCGATATCGGCTGAGACCAGTACCCAATACCTAACTGATCTGGATAAGTTATCCGTATCATTTCAGGGTAAAATAGTACAAAAATGTACTTTTTTTCAAAAAGCGAGGGCAAAGGTGACTGATATGCACCGATCCGTCCTTGGGCTGGAGGCAATTCCTTGCCAGTCCTGTTACAGTTCAGGCAAGAGGTACATGCAAAGCCCTAAGGCCTATGAGCGCCTTCTGGCATGCCCTCACTGAAGTGACCCCAATGAAATGACATATCTGCCCTCTGTTTTGGGAGGAGAGAGAGAGAGACTCAGGGAGCGCTAGCATACGCTGCACTGCCGGACAGAGAACTAGTTCCCATATATATAATAACACAAGGAAACATTAAGAAATAATGTATGATACAAATGAAGTGTTGACAAGTAACACAGTAAGATGATAATTTCAGACAGCTGTACAAAAGTACTAGTTACCAGCACAAGAATGTAATGAATGTTGAATCTATACCATGTCGCCAGTGTGTGAGATGTAATAACCTAAACTTTATATTATAACCATTGTGTAAAATTAGAGAGCAGGCTTTATATGTAACAAAAGCAAACCTCTAAGGCTGCAATGACAAAAGGAATAGGCTTATGCCTTGGTTGGATAGTGGCCAACCACAAAGGTATGAAATCTTTATACCTGAGGAGCTTGCAATAATAATGATGCCCAGTGAGGCTTACCTCCAAGTAGACTGTCTTGAAATTAAGTAGATGTTAGTCAAAGTTCAATGAAAAGTGCTACTACTTCTATTAGATTGCCTCTTCTGCATTGCTTGCTACATTTCTTAGTCAAGCCAACTCAGGGTCTGCAGTATAAGGAATTGGTTTTTGGTTTTTTGCTTGCTACCAAATTCTTTGACTTGCTGCTGCTTTATTGCACTCTTAAACTGTTGGTGCTGTTTTTTAGCCAGTGGCACAATCTTCTGTTAAGAGCATAATAACAAATTTCAACCAATTTAATTGGATTCAGATATATAAGCTCTGCAACTCTCTTCTTCTCCACTGTGCTAACCTTTTTTGTTTCAATTGTCCAATGGTCTCAACAGGGTAGTGATATCAAGGATTTGAAGTCATTCTATCAATCGCTTATTGAGAATTTGAGACTGCAGCAGAATGGAAGCCTTGTTTTCAGATAGCATTGACCTGATGTTTTGATCAATCTTTTACTATTGTCGAATATTCTGCTTTTCTGTATTTGTTAGAGTGGGCACTCCATATTTGTCTCACAGGTGGGTAGTTGGTAAAAGTGTTTTGTTCTGTACAGCTGTGCAATGTTTCAAAACCTCGAATTTTCTCTGTCTTTTTTTTACTTGGAGAATTTTCATACCAGCACTGCCCTCATGCTAGCTAATATTGCAGGGTGCTTTCTTTCTTGTACATAATATTCAAGTGGTTATGGACAGCGAGGTATGTTTACTTTTATTTTCGTCAAAAACAATTTGAAGTTTCACTTAATTTGTAAAGATGGTAGACTCATTGGTGTAAATTGACTCAGGTGTAAATTTCCGGGAGCAGTTTCTTTTGAATACAAAATGGAGGAATGCAGGCATCCACCTATTTGAAGTGTGGAGTGTAATATTTAAGTCTTTATTTTAAGAATTATTTTATATTCATTTTGGCACGTTAAAACATTTTGTTGGCCTCATTACATGAAGTGGAAGCTCTTATACCGGATGCTGCAAAATTTCCGGTGCAAAAGGGGCACTAAAGGTGCTGGATTTGAGGCAAAGAAATTGATGATATGATACGAAACACATGTCAAAGAAACTCTTTTCCCCAAGTTTGGAAAAAAAAGAAAAAAAAGAAGAGAAACAGAGTAAAAAACTATAAGTGGTTCTTGAACCAGTAATTGGATCCAATTACTTATATCTCATTTTCCCCTTCTAATCCTGTTTTGGCTGTGGGGCTGGAGTTGAGGTTTTAAAAAATGGAATTGGGTCCGGATCATGTCGAGCCAATCCGAATCCATATTCCATCCTAGTGCTAGTCTTGGAATGTGGATTGGTCATTCCGGATCAGCTGGAATCGTGATTGTTTGATTCAGCTGATCTGATTCTTGGAACCATGGTTGCAGTATGGATGACTGAAGTATATACTAAAACATTTACCAACATGTGCTTGAGAGAGATCTGGGGAATCCTCAAGTCTAAATCTTCTTCAATTTGATCACTGTGGAATAGGAAACGCATGATATGGTTGGTGCATGGTTTTTTTTTTTTTTTTTTTTTTTTTTTTTTTTTTTTTTTTTTTTGGTTTTGATAGGAAAAGAAGAAGAATAAATTAACAACTAAGTAATGGTTTATATTGATTCAGTTCCAGATCTGGGTCTATGCTGTTCATGGTTTCTTTGGTTAGGTTGGCAAAGTAGTTGACCAGATCATCAAAAGGTTTAAAACCGCAACAGACAACAGCAGACATTTTCTATGGATTTATATACATCCAAAAAAGGTGGAGCTACAGTTTAAGGAACCTCTTTTTTTTTTAAAGTCGCAGGATGGGAAATTGATCTAGAAGGGAAATGTTTTGAAGACAACGCACGGGCCAAAAAGGAATCAGGCTCAGTCGAGTCACCAACCCAATTTTAAGAGCAGAGCTCGGTTTTGGGTTTCCGAACTTCTAAGTCCCAGGCCCCTTACGCGTAGGGCAACAAATTTTGTGTCATTCAATCAGGTGCGGTATTTTCTTGTCCTTTTTGTCACCATTTCAAAAGTTTAAATGCACAAAACCTAACTTTTTACAAATATTCTTAGAGAATAAAAAAGATGACATTAAATAAGAAGGTATAGAGGCAAGGGCCAATAGCAAAAGTTAATAAGTTAATTTCCAAGATGATAATTTGTTTTTAACCCTATCCACAATGTGTTGGAAGCTGATGCTTCTAGATGTGGTATGGAAAAGACTAGTACCAAGATAGGTAGAATTACCAGCCATTTCTTTGATCCAATTAAATTGCAAATGGATAATTTGCAAGAGGCGGAGATATTAGAGCTAAAGGCAAGGCCGCTCTTGTCCGGTAAGGTCAGAAAGTTCAAATAAGAGGTCCAGAATCCCTTTAATAGTAGAAATATCATATAGTGTGGCCCCACAGAAAAAAGGTATCATCTGCAAAGAACATGTGAGAAATTTTCAGTGCTTGATATGCCACCTTGATAGGGTCAGATTACAATACACATTTAGAAGTCTGGATAAACCATCCATAGCCACAATAACAGGAAAGGGTTAGGGAGGCACCCCTAACGGATCCCTCGCGAAGGCTCAAAAAAGTTAAAGGCTGATCTACCAAGTTTAATAGAAAACGATGGGGTACTAATAATATAGCAAATCAAGTTGCCCCATCGTTCTCCAAACCCAAGGTAATCAAAAATACTTTGAATGAAGAAACCTTGTTTCTAATCCATGGCTAAGGAATGAGCTGGGTTTCTTTTTGTCAGGAATGAGTTCATATAAAGATATCTCTTATGCTTCAGAATTTTTTATTTTTCGCTCAGTTGATCTGTAAGAATTGATTGGAATTGTAGAAATAATATCTATGTTGATGCTTCAGAATTTCCAATGGTTACATGTTGTTGCTCTTTTCTTTAAAATTCCTATTTGCGTAGGAGTACATATTTTGTGAAGGCTTCGCACTCAGCAGGTCGTGAAAGAACTAGTCATTCTACGTGTGAACAAATAGAGCCTATTTGACTTGGATTTCGTGGACTTTAGTTATTTATTTATTTATTTTTAATTCTTAATCTCCTAATAGTAACGTATCAACATTAATTTTCCACTTAAAATCTTCTGACTCGGTGTGATCTTTCAGTTTCACATTTGTATACACGGTAAGGACACGGCTGTGTTTGTACACAATTGTACCTTTCAACCGTTTAGTGCGGGTGTGGCAAAAGTGTAATAACACATCCTCTCTCTGGTTGAAGGTACGACTGCGTACATATGTATATGGTTGTTGTACTTTTTAATTGTCGGATGTGGGGTTTCGAAGGGGGCATAAGTGTACTAACACATCGCATCTTTCTCTCTAATCCAATGGTTGAAGGCACGACTACGTATTTTGCCAAAATATCGATTCATTGAATGTTTTTTGGTGGACTGAGTTTCTCTCTAACCATGGTGAAAGGATTCTCTTCATTGTGAGTGGTCACTGTAATGGGATAGGCATCATTAATGATGAAGGGATAATTTCGACATTCGTCTAGCTGGAGGTGAAATGATGATGATAGAATAGTGATTGAACCATTCTCCTCTCTGGGGGAGAATGAAAAATTCTCTTTTTGAGTTAAATATATGTTATGTATACATAAAAAGGAAATATGATATTAAAACATACAAAAATATGCATATTCGACTTAATTTGAATATGCATCTGTATGAGGTGCATGAGTATTATAGGACTCTCTCTTCTCTTTTTGAAAAAGTCCCCTATGCTCCTCCCATCCCAATCTTTCCATTGATTGAGCTAGAAAGCCTTGACGGACCTAAATTCCTCCCATAAAAATATTGGTATATAGATATTCATGATGATATACATATATTAATCATTGAGTTGCTCCTGTTCTGGGCCTCATATGTGAAGCCTTCACCAGGCTTGGCCCGGGCCCGTCATGCTCCATTGCCACCTCTACGGCTGCTAATATAGGGAAAAGTCCTACAACAAGTGGGTCGTTGTAGTTAAGTAGGACCACCAAAATTGAGTTGGAAAGGCATTCACTTGTCCTTCCATTCATGTTAGCCACATCATCACTCGATGTGGCTTGAAAATAGGTACATGGTATATGTTAATAGTTTTTGCTTTGATCTATGTGAAAAGTTTTCTTTCATGACCATTTAGGCTGTGTTTGGTAAGATAAGAGAAGAGAAGAAAAGAAAAAGTACAAAAACTGTACTATTTTCTTGGTTTAAGAAATTCTCATTGTAATTAGTATGTCTTGGAATGGTGAAGTTTTCTTTTGCTATTTAAAAAAAAAAGAAAATGTCTTGCCTAAAATACAATAAAACGAAAGAAAATAACAAAACTTTTCTTTTCTTCTCTTCTATTGATAGCCATACATACATACATCAAATTTTATTTTCTTATCATTTCATTTCATTACTTTTCTTCTCTTGGCTACCAAACACAACCTTAGGAAAAAAATCTTCTTAATAAGCTCACCTAGTTGTGTCATGTGAAAGAGTTAGAGGCTATTTGAATAGCCGTGTGCTAAATTTAAGTTCAAATTTCAATTATTTGCGCTTCCTATCAAGTCCTATACCCTCTCAAGTATGCTCATGCACCCCCATACAGATGACCGCCTATATCTTTTATTCTTTGTTTTGCTAATTTACAATCTTGAATTAGCCTAAAATTTGATGTGTGAACAAGGGACTTTGAGGTCTGTTAATAGAATTTTGATCTATTTTAATTTGACATGTGGTAGAACTAGGTGCGTATAGTAATTTGTTTATTTTTGTCAATAGAAAGTGGAGCTTTAGATGTAAGGTCAGAGGTTTGCAATGGACCAAGGTATAGTGGAACCAATAATAACTTAATTTGAATTTTGATAAGATTGACTGTCAAAGAGATTTACCAACTCTAGTGATATAAAAATAACTTTTTTTTAAGCAAATTTATTAGAAACTTTTAATGTTCTTTGTTGACTAAGAGAAAGCATATGATATGTTTGAGAAATTTGATGGATCTTGAAACAGAACATTATTGTCAAGGGGAAAAAAACCCAAAGCTCGATACATATTTTGATAAGTCTTTTAAAGCAGCCAATCCTCATTGTGTTAGATGATATATAATTAGGATTCGCCATGTTTCAAATTTCAAAACTAATTCAAGTAAATACTCTTGTGTATTAGCAAATACCCTCTTGTGTATTTGCATATATTCCCATTATATCAATACATGTCGACAGTACCCTATCACTATATGCACTCTCACATGGTTGTAAAATTTCAAAGTTTTATTTTGTCATTTGGCAAACTGTATGTGGGATGAAATTTACATGTGAGTAAGGGACTTTAAGGTAAATCTATCTACAAAATTTGGGTCCCACCCAATCTACCAAATGGCATATGTCTGGGCCGTTGTTTTGAAAACTTTTGCCCTTTAAATTATGAAGAAATTTTCTTTCACCTTGAATGAGGGAAAAGTATACACATCTAGGGTCACAATTGCTCTAATTTCCTCCAATATGAAAACGATAATACCCTCCCGTTGTTTCTCGATACCCTTAGCACATTATCCAGACCACTACCTTAAGGAAAATTTCAAATGATATTACTATTTGATCTCTTTTCCCCACCATCCATCTCTACTTCCAGGCTTTCATACTTTAAATACCATAATAGGACCACATATAAAGCCAGAATAAGGTAAAAGCCATCATATATAGGACAAATTTAGACTAATCGCATATAGATTGGAACCACCTTGGTAGGAAATTTTTTTTATGGTGATGTTGGGCAGTTAGGGTCTACAATTTATATAACCTAAGGGGTAGCGCAGCATGGGGAGCAGTGAACTTGGTATGAGCCGAAAACTCGGACGTCCTAAGTTCAACTCCCACTAGGCACACCTTGGGCCACTCACACGGGGGTGTTTAGTGCTCTTCAATGCTTTCAGTGAAAGTTGAATGGTTCTCATTCAACCTTGGTATGACTCGGTCCATGCGGTTGTGGAGTCAGTATGGAGCCGAGGGACTAGTTAGGCCGAAGGCCTGGACACCCATCATTAACAAAAATAAAAAATAAAAAAAGGGTCTACAATTTATAATAAGGGTAAGGGAAGAGGTTTTCTAATCTGCTAAGGCAGGGTATGATAGTACCTCTATGTTTATTTCTCTTATCTTAACATAAAATTATTTCGTTGCATGAGGTGCGTCAGAATGGATATATTGGAGGGCTGAAATGTTAACCCTATTCATACACGACTGTGATATGTGATCTTTAACCATTTTTATTTTGTCGGCAAATTTTTTTATGGGAAAAAGATTGCTAACCAATTGTGTATCCCTACGCTCAGACAATTATGCATCCCTACGCTCAGACACAGAGGTGGCAAAAGACCATCTTGCCTCCTAGTTGGTCTCCACATTGATGCAATGGCCACACGATCAGGTAGCAACCCTCATCCCTTTTCTCACAGTGATATTGAACACTTAGGCATCGTTTGATAATGTTTCTGTTGTTTCTAGATACAGAAACAATAGAAATGACTTTTCACATTTTCAGAAAACAAAACGGATTTTTTGGTGTTTGATAAACCTGTTTATTGAAACGTTTTTTGTAGACATATTGCCACTAAAAAAATCCAATAGTGTCATCGGATGCCTAAAAGGGAGAGAGGGTTCGGTTGCCTATTTTTAGGTTTAAATAATTGAGAGATTTATCGGGCACAACAACATTTTTTTCTCTCAAATTCGTTTCTAGAAACGATGAAACAAGTCCAACTTGTTTCGTCAAAGTCGTTTCTAGAATTGTCGATAGGCATAAATTTTGATTTATGTTTCTAGAAATGGGTGAAATGGAACAACTTTATCAAACACTTTTTAGGCTATTTTTTTGTTTCTGGGACCAAGAAACGCAGAAACGGTAGAAATAGAATGTTGTCAAACGGTGTCTTAGAATCTACAACTTATTATAAAGGTAAGGGAAAAGGTTTTCCAAACCACTAGTACCTCTATGTCTTATCTCTCTCTTTTTTACATAAAATGACCTCGTTATTCTCCATTGTAAGATATTGTTTTGAAGAATCTCATGTAAGTTCCCACAACCAATATGGACTAAGAAAGTACAAAGGCCATCAGACCCGTGGATGATCATGGAGAAATTTGGGAGTCATGGCTTCTCCATCCTAATAAGTGGACACTTGCCAATTGAAATATCCCTTGGGGTTCTTTTCACTATTAATATCTTGTCAAAGGTTACTTAGTTTAATCCTTCATGTTTGCCATTCTTGCCTGTCTTTCCATTTTTCATATAATAACATTCTTCATCCTTTACAAGCTGATGTCTCATGTACCAATTATGGTTTTGTCTTGGGTACATTCTGAGTTGTGTTTGTATCGTACGAGAGATCGATAGGCACACTATGCGCGTGTCTCTCATTAACGATAAGCATCAATGGAAGCCTGAGATGGGATATCATATAAAAGAGATAGGAGAGTCCTTTCGAAAGGAGAAAGAGAGAGATAGAGACAACATTACACATGGGCAACGTGCCCAATCTTTCCCTGTATCATATATAGTAAAATCACCAAATTACTAGGGAAAACATTGATAAGTTATACCATAAGTTATTAAATTGAACAAAAGTCACTATAGAAGAAGTTGCTATAAAATTACTTATAGTCATAAAATATAACAAAATTTATTATGCCTTAAGAAAACAGAAGAAGAGATTAATACACATTGGCAAGTATTTCTTTCATATCCACATCCCACAAAATTTTGCTTTAGATTTTGAATAAAGTACATCCCATCAATTGAAAGGTATGGATTATTTTTTTTTCTTTTAAGGAATGACACCTCTATAAACATATTTAAAACACAATCCTCTTCTGTTGCCCTTTGTCTGTTCCTAAAACCTTTTTATATGTTTGGCAAAAAATGTTTTCAAAATAGTTTCCAAGTATATTCATAGTTATGTCATTTTCAAGAGTTGTCATTGTTTTATACTTTCAAGCACACCTATAAAAAGACAATATTTTATCCTCACTAAAAGAAGAATTATTATATATATATAAAAAAAATAAAGTTACATATTATTTAGGGAAAAAGAACCTATCCTGCTAGTACAAAAAACACCCAGAGACAGGGTACTTTACAAGGCTTCACTTGTCCCTGGATCATGGCTTAGGCCAAATTCTCTTTGATTCCCTCCCTCATTCCTCTGCTATAGTTGCCTCCCACACACAAGGTGCTGAAGATGCTAATGCATGCCTCTCATTAGTCCCATGTGCTGGTGTTTCATACACTAGTAAGACAAGATTCTTTCACTTTGAGGGTATCAATAAAAAAAAAAAAAAATCTCTTTTGTACAGTTATTTCTAACTTAATGGTCTATTAATATCCCACATAGGTGATGATGTAATTTGTGGTTCATAATTTAATTAATTACTAAGATAATATGTATAGATTATTGATTGTTGCTACACAACTGGATTTTTCAATAATTACTTTTTACATAAGATTTAATAAAATAAATTATCAAATCATAATTCATGATCATAATGACATCATAATCTCTTATTAATGGTTTTTTTTAATTTCAAAAAATCCATATTAAACTATTAAAGTTGATGATACATTAATATATAAGCATAAATATGTCATTAACCTATAAATATATATATATATATATATAAGCAAAATATTGACGAAAGCAACAAAAATAATAATGATAAAAATGATAGATTATGTATGAAATTTTATTTATTTTTTCCTTTTTCCGGGTGACCAACCTTTTTCATGCACGGAAGAGGTGCGGCAAGTGAGATGCTGAGAAGCTTCTGAGTGAGTCATGCCATTTATAAATCTTCTAATTTTTTTTCTGGCATCTTCTAGACTTCTAGAACTGTTAAATTAAGAAATCAAATTAGAATATAGATTTTAAGAGTTCTTGGTTCTTGGATAATCAGTCTAGAAAGTATTTCTTGTGTAGCTCAAATATATGTAATATGATAGATTGGATGGGTCCAATTTTTGTGGACAAGTAGTGATATCTATTGCTCACTTGTCAATTTTAAGCCCAAATAGAATTGCTAAGTGGCAAAACAGTGTTTGGAAAAATTTAGAATTATGAGAAAATACATAATAGTGGTCATAGTTCTGTAGACAAACATGGATGTACATTGGGTAGATCTTGTCTATTTGATTGAAGTCGAGTACAAAATTTGACATATGACTAGCTTGGACTATGTTCTCTCTATTCAATGGTGAGAGTCACCACATCGTGTAAGCACGTAACACAATGATATTTAGATCATCCAAAAAATCTTCAAAGGTCTTTTTTCTAGACTTAAATAATAAAAGTTAAGATGAATATTTTCTGTCGGGAAGACGAGAATACGCTAGCACCTCCCACTCTCTTTCTCTTCTCTAGGCAAACAAGTCTTTTCATGCCTAAATGAGAGAGGCCAAGATAGGGATGTGCTAGTGCATTCATGCCCAAAGAAGAGAGACTCCCTGATGAAGAACATTCCCTAAAAATTAAAATAGAAATTTTAGATAAAAAGATGGCAATAGAATAGACCTAATAATTCGTGGTTTCCACACGTCAAGTGAAAACCCACATAATAGGGCCAACTTATAATCACATTATTATTTTTTTAAATAAAAGAACTATTCATAGCTAATAAAATTTGAAGAATGAAATTAATTTTAGAGCTTACAAAAATTAATTATAATCAGAAATCTTATACTATAAATAGGACAAAATTTCTTCCTAGAATGATTAAGTATAAACTATAAGAAGACCTAATGTACATATTTTAAGAATGCTTGTTCTACCTAGAGAGACAAAAACTCTACTTGCTACAACACTAAGTCCATATGCTAAGCAAAGGAGCTATTAGATTCTCATCTTTCATGTGAAATATTGTCTATTAATTTGAACACTTCAAGACACTAAAGCAATCATGAACAGAAGAAGACAAAAACAAAAAAGGCCAAAAAATACGGTTAGATATGAATTGGTGTGATGACCTTAGATGGTCTTGTTCCCCTCACACGAGACATATCCTTTTTTCTCCTAAAAATTAATTTAATCTTCAGGTCTTCTCTTGTTCTAGATATTATAAAACATAATATATTTTTCATCAAATGAGATGAGATGTAGATGGGCTGATGGAGAACTTTTAAATTTTAATTGATGTTTCTTAATTTTACATATTCTTGTATTATTTATTTATTTATTAATATAGTAGAGGTTTCCCACAACATGAAAATAGGAAATTACACCAATGAGAGTATGAAAGACAATTTTGTTTAGTCCATATCTTGTGATATGAAGAGAGAAATGCCAGTGTAAACCCCGCGATTCATTATATGGGAGATTTTGAGAATAAATCTCTGATTGATATCATGTGGATCTTTTTTTCTCTTATGAATATTTAAATTTAATATTTATGCTTGTCGATCAAGTTATTTAGAAGTCTAAAAAAACTAACTTTGGATGCATCAACCAAGTGTTCATGAAATCCATCATATGATTTTAAAAAAGGGTTTTGTATCAGCTTTGCCCAATACTAATGCTTGATCAATCTTGCATCGGTGTAATAGTTTTAATTAGACATAAGTTTGTTTAAAATATAATCTTTAATCGAAATTAAGGGCAAAACTGTCCGATTCGACTCAATACAACCAATCCATATTGATATCTTTTTTTTTTTCTTTTTTCTTTTTAATATAGAAAATAAATAAAAAAAAAAGCACTACATAGGAAGAGAGGAATCTACAGAGTTTGTATATTCCATTATAGAAACCATGATCCATCCTACTCCAGGCATTGATAGATCGTGGCCGTCCATTTTAATCAGCCCCACCACGTGGAAGCAATTTTTATTTCCTCATAGTTAGGAGCCACTTGCAAGCATTGTTCACCACTCCACTGTTGTCAAGGAACGTAATAGTCAACGATAAGAATAGATTAAAATGGATGGTCGAGAATCGAGATCATCCTATAAATTTAGAAGTTGACTTTTGACGATCGCATCAACCAATCAGAGACCTTCTTCTACAGCTTTATTAATATTCCGTTCATACATAGACAACTAGATGATGATTATATATAGAATGGCCTCCTATGTCTCCACGAGTGTTAAGAGGGGATATTATTAGATAACAAAAGAGTGTGGGGTCAGAGATGGGTGGTGGGTCCCACTTGTTTGAATTAAGTCGAAAGTAGACTCACCACGTGATTCATCCCTTGATGTATGACGTTGCCACCGTGTCCCATTCCCACCCGCCCGGGCCCTAAGAGGAGGCAGGAGAACAAGACGCGTGGTTGCCAGGGTTCTTCTCTCTTTTCAATTAGGAATCTAGACCACTGTTAGTTGAAACACGTTTTAAACGTGATTGCCTTTTTTTATTGTTTAAAACGTATTTTGTCGTATGTCTCCATATATAATGCGGAAAAAATTGAAAACGGCCAAATAAAACTTTTAAAACGCGTTTTAAACGTATGTTTAAAACACGTATGCATTTTAAATGTATGTTTAAAACACGTATGCGTTTTTTAAGGACAAAATAGGAATTTGTTATACTAATTAGAAAAAAAAAAAACCCAAAACTAAACAAAAAGTAAAAACCATTCGAAACCCCATTTCTTCCCCAAATCCAAAATTCCTAAATCCATAATTCGACATCTCTGTCCGTGACTTCGTGAGACCGTGAGGTGATTCGTGAGAGCAACACAGGTCGGAATTCGAAACTCGGGCCGTTGGACGTCGATAGCAACAGTAGCAGGTCGTTGGAACTCTACCGTCGAGTCGTCGATAGTAGCAGTAGCAGTCATCGATCTCGGGCACCGACAGCAGCTAATCGAAGGAAACTCAGGTATCGATAGCCGCAATAGCAGGTCGTCGCCTCGACGGAACTGGGGCATCGAGTCATCGACAGCAGGAGTAACAGGTTGTTAGATCTCGGGCGTCGACACAGCTGATCGAAGGAAACCCTCTTCTTCTACTTCTTCCTCAATCCTCATTCCTCACTCAGTCAACAACAGTGAGCAGTCTTCTTCCCTCATTTTTTTTTTAAATGTACTCATTTCTAACCAGACAGGTGTCTGGTTAGAAATGAGTAAATTTGATTACTGCTCCATCCTGCTCTGTAGATCCCTCATTATCTGCCGAGTTTACCATGTAATCCATAGGGGGTGGCTGTGGTCAATGTGGTTCAATAGGGATCCAGTTCTTTAGACATCTTGGATGATATGGATGGATGAATTTTTATTTTATTTTGGACATGCCTTTTTTAATATGGTGTATTAAGTTTTAATTTGAAATTTACATTGGATGATATATGCATGAATGTTTGATGTTGATATAGTTTAGAATATTAGATGCATGTATACAGGTAATACTCTCAAATTACATGAGTATATTGCCCTTTTTTTGGTTTCGATTTTTTGAAAACTGCACGTTTAATACTCGTACCGTTCGTTTCCGTCCGTTTGATGTTTCCTATTTTTTTGACCATTTTTTTTACCGTACCGTTCATCGTTTTTATCTGTTTAAAACCCGTGTCGTACGTCTATGTTTTTTTGCCGTTCCCGTTTTAACTAACAATGATCTAGACTAGAGAGGAGGAAAGAACCCAGAAGAATCCTCCTTTATAGAGAAACTAGAAACACGTATAAGAGTCTCTCTTTTATTTTTTTATTAGGAGAGGTATAGAAAAGCGAGCAGGACACCTTGGTATCAGGTGTGCTAGCGATATTTTAACCGTAGGATTTGAAAGAATCATTAGATTGAGAGGAAAGGTCCAAATCCTCAATCCACACCGTCACACCTTATCACCCTCAGTAGCCACACTGGAATGTTGCTTGGCCGGTGCTCTCAGTTCTTTTTTTTTTTTTTAGTTCCTCTCTCTCCGCATGAATGTCTCTCTCTCTCTCTCTCTCTCTCGAACCCTCTTTTTTTTACAGCTTTCTTCTTCCTAGGCAGCGGTAGCTGCTGCAGCTCTCTCTCTTTTTTTTTTTTATCTAGTTTTTGTTGTTACTCTTTCCCCTCGAGCTTTCTTCTTCCTGGACAGCGGCTGTGGTTGCAATGGCAACGATAGCGGCAGTGTCGGCGGCCAGCAGTAGTAGCTGCACTCTCTT
>NC_056558.1:42828749-42839866 GCF_013358625.1 Macadamia integrifolia | reverse complement strand
CTATTCCTCTCCATCGACCGTTCTACCATCATTGTAATCCCTGTCCCTTTGGCCCTTTGGTGAGAGAGGCGAAAGAGAGCGAGAAAGAGCACCGAACAAGTCGGAAATTTTCCGCTGCCACTGTCCAGGTTGAACTCAATTATCTTCTTCTTTTTTTTTTTTGGTTTTTTCTATTCCTCTCTCTCTCCCTCCGAGCTTTCTTCTACTTCAGTAGTGGCAACGGAAGAGGCAGCGGCAATGGCATCGACAACGGCAACTGCAGCGGCTGCTGCTATGAGGATGGAAAATCGCTGGAGCAAGTGAAGGAGAAGAAGAGTGACCGTACAACGTTGGGCTGAGTAAGTTACCTAAGACAACATGTATCCAACGGTATTAATATAGTCTATCTAATCCAACGGTCTACATTTGCTAGCACACTTGATTCTAGGGTGTTCTGCTAGCTTTCAAGACTTTTTCCCTTTTTATTATTTATGATTTACCTTTGATGTCATAATTCATATGTGAGCTGGTGACACTTTGGTTTTTGGGTCATTCATTGCCTTTTATGCTTCTTTTTTCCTTATTGGGGAGTGAGTTCCTTGAGTCTTTCATTGCATTTTATTAGACATAGAGAGTGGTAAAATGAAGCTTTTACCCATCTAAAATTCAAGAAACCCATCCCCTGTTGATGCTCTTGTACATCTACTTATAGGTACCTTTCCCCTTACTAGTGATCAGGTTCCTTGGGAGGTAGTGTAGCCCCTGCATTAGGAGTTTGTACAAAATCATCAATAGGGTCATGATTTTCCTCTTTCATGAGGGTTGGGGCTGTTATTTCACCCTTTCTATATATGGACGCAGGGGTCACGTTGCCTTTTATGCTTCTTTTTTTCTTATTATTAATACACCAAAGCACTTCCATCCAAAGATGTGAAATATATGATTAGTGATCACTTGATCGCCTCAGGCCCAATCCTAGGTTCCTAGTGAGAAAATGAATTAGTTGATTGATATTTTGTCATTGTCTATTTGTCCATGTAGGATCATCTTTTAGACAATGGATTTCTAGACTGTGACTTACACGCATGGCACAAGCAAATAAAAAAGTCAGAGTTTTCCTTTATCCATGGTGGAAAGAGTATCTTACTTCCCATGATCTGATTATCTGATTGAATTGAAAAAAACATATTTTAAAATAATAGAAGATAAGAGTTGACGATGAGATTAATAAGAGATTCTTTTTTCATCCTAATCGAAGGGAGGCTTTCCAAAGCAATATTAGTATCTCTCTCATTGCAACCAAGAAAACTTTTTTTAATTTTTTGAAAGAACCATGGAAAATTAGACATATAAAAACTTGAGAAGAAAGAGAGAAAACTAAAAATTCCAACTGGATTTAAAATCAAATGAAAAAAAAAAAAAATCTCTCCCTCCATGGAATTGTAATCATGGACAAATTAAATGGATCAAAACGAGAGGAGAGAGAAAAGTAAGAATCCAGCTTGATATGTAAATCAGAAGGAAGAAAAGAAAAGGAGAAAAGACTAAATCTCCATGAGTCATGACTTAAGGGGACTAAAGTGCATGATTAATTATTGCCACATGTAATATAAGAGGTAGTCAAAGTGAGCTATGTCATTAAATACTTTCTGTTATTATAGTTTTTGAATTTTTCAAAATGTTGAATAATCATTATAATGTTTGGTTAATTTCCATTTTACAGGCCAAGGTGTTTGTGGTTTGATTGATTTGTTCACCTTATATAGTATATATCTTTGACCTGTCTGATCTTAAGGTTTCTTGGGGCTGGAAATAAGAAGCTTCATCAACAGCTGCTATGGTATGTGTGATTTCCTTATTGGGCCTCAATATAATCCTACCCTCTAGATGACCTAATCTGGTGATGTATGCATGAAGACAGCAAATAGAAGGCAGGTTATATAAGTATAGACTATAGAGTGAGCATTAGTTGTAAAGTTCTAAAGAATTAAAAACAAAAAAGGGGGTAGGGGGGTTATTCTTTATAGTTTTGATTGATTTGTAATGCAGTCTACCTATTACTGATAATTTGGTCTATGTCTGGCCTTCCTTAGCCTATCCTTTGAGTGAGTTTAATGGAATTCTTTCTCTTACTACCAAAAAAAAAAAAAAACATTTTATAGGGTTTACTACAATAATCTGAGTCTTAAAAAGGATGTTTGTGTGTAAAAAAGAATTTCAAATTTCAATTGGTGGTTTGTAAATCCTTTTAATCATAAAGAAAGTAAGTTATCACCACTTTTCCTATTAAGATTATAGGTTATTAAAATGTAAGTTACAATAATATTAGTATTTCTTTATAGGGTTGGGGATTGCTATCTGGTCAAGTGGTCACTGTGCCAACGCAAGGGATCAATTAGAAGGTGCACACAAGCATCCAATCAGGGGTAAAGTGGTCGTTTGCCACCCCTGTGAATGGTGTAGGAATGTACGGTCAAATAGTATTCTTTTTCCCTTCTTTATAATCATTTATTTCACTGTTAATGATATTTCGTAAAGGGGAAATTTTTTTTGTTCTCCTCCAATATCTCTTCACTCACCACTATGATTTTGTCATTGCTCCCACCTCTGCCAACAAAGGTGAAATACCTTTTTACTACTCCAAGAGTCTCCTCCAATCATCAGAACCCATGAATTAAGGCATAGTGGAAATGGTTCTAAAACTCAAATTGGATTGAACCCAACCAGGTTGGATCAATATTAGCCTTGACCAATTTGATCCTACTAAATGGGTATGCCGAAGGGTAAAAATGTAAACAAAACCGATTTTTATTACAAAGCAGGAGTAAATCTATCCAATATGGTCTGATCTAGGCTTACTTAGATTGATATTGGCCTCAACATACCCCAAGACTATTCCCAAGTTTTAAAACCTCTATTGTGGATGAAGAAAAACGTAATTATATATTCAAAACAAAGACTTATCTTACCCATCACACTCTTCATTATGGTTTTAGGTATTATGATTCAATTGATTATGATCGATATTGATATCGATATCTGACCAATACTGCATTGATGGTATTAAAACAAGGAAAAGCAAACTAGTTAAAAGAAAAATCGTATCAATATTTTGAAGGGTAAAATAATTTAATCCAATATAAATAGATAATTAAATTTTATTTTTGTAAGAAGAAAATTCATTCAGTAGAAGATCGTGTACAAGCTATAGACAACAAGTTTAACACGTTTAACATGAACAAATCTTTTGGTACTTTTAAAAGCCCAAGTAGTTTGAGAGAGAGAGAGAGAGAGAGAGAGAGAGAGAGAGGCCTTTGACATCCTTAAAAATATAAAACTGCTATCCTAGTGCACAGGTGACAGGTGTGAGCCATTGACCCGGTAAGGTAAGGTAAGGTAAGGTAAGGTAAGGTACTACCCAAACCCAAATGCGTAAGGAGCAAGAAGTAGTGGTCTAGTGGACTACGCCGACACGGCGCACACGGCGGAGCTAGAAAATATAAAAAGGTCAAAAGAAAAAAAAGCACTTCTTTTGAGTTCTCGTCAACCAAGCGATTAAAGAACTTAAAGCCAGAAAAAGAATCCGTGCAGGCTGTTAAAATAGACTTAATTGAATGGACCACTTACTACTTGAGAAAGAGTACAGAGATCGATTAGAGAGAGAGAGAGAGAGAGAGAGAGAGAGAGAGAGAGGATCCAAATTCCAAACTCCACAGGTTTATCTGAAAAAGGATTGACGTCTTCGCCGTTATTTTTATCTGAAAAAGGATAACGTCGTCGCCGTTATTTTCTCAGCTCCCTGAGCTTTCTACAGACTAGTGGTGTCAACGGGTTGGTTTGGATCAGTTTCAGTTTGAGTTGAATCGATTTTAGTGTCAGAATTATAAAATCAAAATTGAATCAATAAGAAAATTTTAGTTTTGATATCGGTATGATTTGCTTTCGATTTCTTATATCGATTTGTAATTGGATTAGTTTTTTTTTTGTTCGATTTGAGTTTGACTTTCTTTACAAACTTATACAAAACTTGGTATTTTAATGAATTTTTTGGAATGTTTTTGGTTTCTTATCGGATTGATTTTGGTTTTGATTTGGATTTTGAGTTGGTTCCATTTTGGTTTTAAGTCCATTCAGTTTCTAGTGTAGTTTGATTTGTTTGGGGTTACAATATTGAAGATCTCAAACCGAAATCAGCTCAATAAATCTTCAGTTCCATTTGGTCTAAGTTCAATCAGTTCGGCCTGGAGTGGTTTATCGGTTCAATTCACGTATTGACAGCCCTACTAAAGACCAACTCTAATGGGTCATATAAGTGAAATGGTACATACCAAGGGTAAAATAATAAAAAAAAATCAGATACTTTTAGGATAATTGGGGATAAACTTGTTTGATATGGATTGATATGTATCGATATGCATCTTTATTGTATCAATTTCGAAGGTGATCATACCCAATCCAATATAGTACCCTACAATCATATGGATATCAAACCCCCTATTACTCTTGATCCCAAAAATTTAAGGTGGAAATTAAATGGTATTGATGGGAAAGAAGAGAAAACAAAAAAGGACTTATTGGTAGGAGATGAAGGAAACAATTTTATATAGAAATTAGTTGTAGAAGACTCCAACTAATTCCAAAGCAACAACCACTGTGACCAAACTTCCTATACTGCAAAGACTTCTAAGTCTCCGGCTGTTCAATTCTTCCAAGAGATTGATTGATCTCACAAATGTATCATCTTCTACGCCATATTTAGCCTTAGCTTTTTTTTTTCTTTTCTTTTCTTTTTTAATCATTTAAAATAAATAAATAAATTTAATTAGAAGGTCCATTTAATTATGAAAATTTAAAAGGAAAAAGGGTTTTATGTATAGTGGTGTACGTATATGATTGTGCCTTCAATCGTTGGATGGGGAGAGAAAGAAGATGTGCAATTACACTTCTGCTCCGAACCCCATCATATCCAATGTTTGAAAGATAAATACTGGGTCCAACTAAAAAATAGATTTTCTTTTGCCTTACTTAAAGAAATATTTGATATATATATATATATATATAGTTATGCAAAAGTTCTCCTTCACCCGTAGATAAGTAGAAAAACAAGAATTCATTATTCTCCACTAGAGACGTGAGTCGTGACCCTATCTTTAACTTCCACACCTTATTATTCATGATAAAAAAGACCATTCATGGGTTTAAACAGAAAATTTAGACGCTACGGTAAAAAGATTCTTCCTTCACATGATTCACCATGGGTGAAAAAGTCCATTAAGATATAAGTGATTCCTCATGTTTTGGGGATTAATGAGATATTTATGGTGGGACCATTTTTTTTAAATTTTTTGTTGGGTTGTAAAGATTTGATTGTCTCTTTTTATTGGGTAACTATTTGATTATCGCTTGATGAAACATGCTTTGTCGCATACTCTTCAATTTTTTAAGAGCCCATTACTAGACTAAGCTGTATTAACTCCATAATCTAATTCACTAAGTGGAGTCTTAAGCTTACTGGATCCAATAGTAAGATTGAGAAAAAAGAAAAAAGAAAGAGTATAGATCTATTATTATTTAAAAAAAAAAAAAAAGAATTTAATGTATACCATACAGGTATTATACCCTTAAAATGTTTTTCTAATATAGGGATTGGAGTTTATGGAAATGGCCCACATGGGATCTAACTTTCTTTTCAAGAATAAACCAGCATAGAAACAGGTTTTCATTAAAATCTGTTGCCCTAATAAAGTCAAAGGGGCCTTGATATTACTTATAATCTTATTTTATCAACTTGATATTTTTTATTTTTTAGATATTTTTGAAGGAAAGGTTGTTTGAATATAATTTTCATATTGAATATTGAATAAGTAAAGGGTTGAATTGGAATGAGAAGTGTTTATATATATGAGTAGAAGCTAGACGATTTCCAAGTTGAGGAAAGAGAAGAAGACACAGAAAAATTATCAGAAGAGACTGAAAATAGAGGAAAGGAAACATACCCACCTCGTGTCCATCTCTCTCTCTCTCTCTCTCTCTAGCCCTTCTCTAAGTCTTCAAAAACAAACAAAACCCATTTCCAGAAACAAAAGAAGATGACTAAAGAGAAGGTGTCATGGAAGTATCTGATCACTGGCTGTTACAAGGGAAGGAGTCAGTCGGAGCCCAAGAAGAGGATGACCAAGACTGTTTCATTCCCGAGGATATCGATGTCAGATTTCAGCCTCCCGGGGACGCCGCTCAACTTCGAAGACATCTCCAATTCTCCTATAGGAAGTAACCTTCATATCTTCACACTGGCTGAGCTAAGGACCATAACACAGAACTTCTCCCAGAATAATTTCCTTGGTGAAGGAGGGTTTGGTCCAGTTCACAAAGGTTTCATAGATGAAAGGATGAAGCTTGGCCTTCAACCTCAGAGAGTGGCAGTTAAGTTATTGGACTTGGATGGCTTGCAAGGCCATAGGGAGTGGCTGGTGAGTTGGTTAATTAATTAATTTCTACTTTACACCTTTAAGTGTATTCTCCTCCTCTTAATAGTTATTGGGTTTCAAAGTCTAGAATTAATAATATATCTCCATTAATACTTGCAGACAGAAGTGATATTTTTGGGGCAATTGATGCATCCCAATCTTGTGAAGCTGATTGGGTATTGCTGTGAGGATGAGAATAGGCTCTTGGTCTATGAATATATGGTTAGAGGTAGCTTAGAGAATCAGCTCTTCAGAAATAGTATGGTTTCTCTTCCTTCTTTCTCATTATGTTTGATAATTTTCTTGACTTGATGAGATCCTTGAATGTGAAGGTTTTATGTATGATTTTGTGATGACATGTATCACTTTGTTTTTAAGTGATCGACCCCTTCAAATTTCCTTTTTCAAGTGTTTAAAGGGCGTTTCTAAAAAAAAAAAGAAAAAAAAGAACACATGTTATCACCAACTGAATGTGAAGAGTCATTACTCTCCACGTCCGAAGAGCTGACCAAAACTAAGTGCATGACAGACATTAATTACAAGCCATATTCATTCTAAAAAATAAATATAGGTACACATGAGAAGACACATTAAGAACTTAAAATGCTTGAACACTTCCCATTGTCCCCTTCTTTTATTTTCTTTGATTAAAACATATGGTTATAGATTCCAAATGCTTTAATTTTATTGCCTGCATGTTTCTAAAACAACATATGAATGTAGCCTCAACTCTTTTGGAATGCATGATATAATTTTTACACACAAGTAATATTCATAGGGGAAAAAAATCCGGAAGTAAATCAACACGGCCTATGTTTTCACCTCGTAGAAGAGTGAAAACATAAAAAATTTCATGTTTTCTACAAAAATTTAAAATCTTTTAAATTAAAAAAATTCTAAAATCAAAAAGGAAATTTTTAGCAAAATAATTAGCAAGTGCATGCTTCTCCTCAAAACATTAGTTCTAGGGTTTAACAACTTGAAACTAATAGAATTATAACATTTAAAATTATTCTGCATAAACCTAAGAATTCGCCCGAAAGGGGGGTTTATGAAATTCATGCTTCATGTATTAAAGATTTTAAATATTTTAATTTTGCCGGCTGCATGTTTGATCCTTTAGAAGAGTCGGATTTTTATTTTTCTTAATAAATCTATAAATCTATCAAACATCCATTCAACTTGTGCTAATTTTATTATTATTTTTTTTTTAATGAAAAATATAAAACAAAAACAAATCTCATAGGAAATCCCAAGGTGGGTGGTGGTGGTGGAGACACTAACAGAGAAACCCCAAAAACAAATATCATAGAAGGGATACACCAAAACCCGGGGTTGGGAATTTATACCATTTAGTGATAGGTCCCCACCCCTTTATACATAGATGTCACAAGTGGATGCTGACGAGGACACCTCATTGGTCTTGTGGGGATACCCTCTCTCCCCTGAAAGTGTGATAACTCATAGGAGAGACTGAATTATGACTTTCCAATGGTCCAATACCTAATACCAAGTTGCAAACTTGCAATATTTCCTTTGAGTTTACCTAACAATGCCTTCTCATTTTTGCTTTTTATTATTTTTAATATATATAAAGAGTTAAATATCTTATCATCACAATAAGACTATCATATCTAAATGACTGGTACTGACCTATAGGCATGTGACACGTGCATGACAAAGTGAAGAATATTTGGTCCAATTAAGTTGGTGAAAACCAATAGAGAAAAAGGGAGGGGGGGTCGGTAGTTGGTACTTGGTACCACAGATCAGAATTCAAAAATGCTTTCTTTAACTTAATAAGTAACAACTATAATTGACCAAATCCTTTTTTTTTTTATTTAATTTAATTTGTTAATTAGGAGGGAATTAATCTTTGTGAATCATTCTACGGTGACGTATTAGTGACAAAACATTTTTACATATAAGACAAAACACTCTTAATAAAACTAATATTTGAGTATCTAAAATATCTCTTATTAAATGGAAGTTCCAGCCGGAAGGTAAAACCCTTTTTGCATATAAGACAAAACATTCTATGAAGTAGATCCACATAGATCTTGGCCTCCGTATGAGCCGCGACTTAGTCTCTTGCAGTTTGTTTGAATTTTGAAGAAATATGCTTATGCCACTAGTATTGTATAATGACACAAATGGTTTGGGTAAAATTGCAGGATATTGTGCTAGCTTGCCATGGGCAACAAGAATGAAAATTGCACTTGGAGCTGCTGAGGGCCTGGCCTTTCTCCATGAAGCAGAGAAGCCTGTAATATACCGTGATTTTAAAGCGTCTAATATTTTGTTGGATTCTGTAAGAAGCTTTGCTCTTCATCTCTCTTCCTTTCTTAAAATTTGCATGATTTTCTTAATCTAATTCTCTTCTATGGATGAAAAAAGGGTTTTGCTGATATTTTTTTTTTTTTTTTTTTTTGGGGTCTTTTTCTAGGATTACACGGCAAAACTCTCTGATTTCGGGCTAGCGAAGGACGGTCCAGAGGGAGACAACACACATGTTTCCACTCGAGTTATGGGTACACAGGGTTATGCCGCTCCTGAATATGTAATGACAGGTATAGAAATGGCCTCTTTAATTTCTTTGGCTCTGTTTGTTTTGTTGTAAAATTTTTCGTGCAAATGATATTTTATATAAAAATTTTCTTTCTTATAATTTTTTTCTTATTTTACAGAAAATTTTTCCTTTCCATCTTTTCTCACCCTTGGATTTTTTTTTTCTTGGATAATATTTCAGGTCATTTGACGGCAATGAGTGACGTTTACAGCTTTGGGGTAGTCCTGCTGGAGATACTAACAGGGAGACGATCCATGGACAAGTCCCGGCCCGTCAGAGAACAGAACCTCACTGAATGGGCCAGGCCTTACCTCAATGATCCCAGGAAAGTGGACCGGTTAATGGACCCTAGACTAGATGGGCAGTACTCCATAAAGGGGGCCCAGAAAGCAGCTCAATTGGCTTACACATGCTTGAAGGACAACCCAAAGTCGAGACCAACCATGAGTGCTGTGGTGAAGATTCTAGAGAAAGTGCAAGGCTTTGATGATATCCCGGTTGGACCGTTTGTGTATACGGTATCTCCATCTCCGACCAGAGAAAAACCGGAAAATGAACCGGAAAAGAAAAAAGAGAACAAAGAGGGAACCAGAACACCGAAACTAGACGACGACGATGGTGATGAAGGAAAAAATAATAATAAGAAGAAAAAGGAAGGTGATGAGGATGTAGAGGATGATGAAGGTAAGAAAGATAAGAGTAACCACCATAAACGCCGGCGAAGTCCTGGACATCGGCACAAGTCAACAATATCTCCGGTCCACTCAGATACATCATTGTACAAATATTTCAACAATGGCTTGAATTCTCCTAAGAGAAACCATGGAGGAGCTAAGGAGGAAATATTTAAGTAAAGTAGGGTTTTGGCTTTTTTTTTTTTTTTTTTTTTTTTTAAACAAGATCAAACACTGACTGTATCAGTGTACATAGATATATATACTCAGTGGGTCTATAACACTGTTAAAGAGGATTTTTTTTCCTCTCTCTGTCTGGGTGTAATTTTTTGTTTATACTAATTTTTTTTTCTTTGGGTCTGGAGTCCTATGGACTGTTACAATCTATAATTAAGGATTTTCGTTTATTCAAGGAAATTTAAAAAAGAAAGAAAAAAAAGAAAGATATTATTGTTCTTTTTTTATGTCCATTAATGTGTTTTTAAAGTTTATGATTAATGACATATTGTTGAGTTTAGTGTCTTGAATTATATCTATATATATATATATATATATAATATATATAATAATATACTTTAGGGTTCTTGTCTTCTAATACTCTATATGGGAAAAGAACTCGGGAGAGTGTGGCTCCAGTGCCTATACACAAAGGGGTATTATTGATCTACACTCATAAAAGGTGGAAATGCCACCCAAGAATGATGCTTTAATCCATGCTTTTATATATATATATATATATAGTAGAAGTCTCGTGCATTGGATACGTCATTTTTTTTTCTTCTCTAAGTGGTTTAATTTGTTTTTTTTTTTTTTTTTTTTTGTACTATGTAACTATATTTTCTCAGAGGAAGTTTTCTATCAAAATTTTTTTCGTCCAAGGGGATGTGACCCTATAAGTAAAACCTTGGAAAAAATGAATGGCATCATAAGTCCTCTACAAAATATATTTTATTAGCTCAGGGTCACCTCTTGCATGTGGATTAAGAGGTACTGTTTTCCCTGCAAGGTTTTAAACATTGGATCAGAATAAGGCGGATCCTAGTCCCTTCCAATCCAACCAAGACAGTAGATGCCTGAAATATACCAATTTCGGGGTATGATCTTGGATCAGGATGTGATTGGCCATGGCAAGTCAGGACGGGACTTTTAAACCTTGTTTTTCATTGTGGGTGAAGGAAACTCGATCTTATGTATGTGAGTGAAATGCAAGTGGCTACAGACTTCGAATATAGTTGGTGAATAGTGATCCATTGTCATCTATATAAAGAGTGACATGAAGCTACCTAGACGTGTGGCCCTGTGCTAGCATAGGGGCCAATGTGGTTGCACACTCAGACATCCAACAAGAAGGGGTAGGATGACCATTTTATCCCTCCTATGTCTGGGCATAAGAGTGCATAACCAAATAGCATTCTTTTATCCATAAAA
>NC_056558.1:42751655-42828729 GCF_013358625.1 Macadamia integrifolia | reverse complement strand
AAAAAAAAAAAAAAAAAAAAAAGAAAAAAAAAGAAAAAAAAAGAGGATATTATTGTGATGTTACAATTAATGAGCTATAGCAATACATCAATTATCAGAGACAGTGAATGTCTCTTTCCATATTCGTGGGTTATCTCCATCTAATGCTTAAAATTTTTTTACTTTATAAATGATATTTTGTGGGTTATTCCACTTTATTTTACACGCATAGAAGATATATTCCTTAACCGTCTCTATTTTGATGGGTACACAAGGTGTTTTTATTTTATCTTCTTCTTCAAGAATAAAATCCCCTCCCAACCACCTCCATTTTCTTCCCTCCTTGTTTTTGCTTTCATTATTATTGTCTTTTATTTTCTTTCTAAGTTGAGAAATCCCCAATCACACTGGGTTTCCTTCCCCAAAGATGATTCCACCTTCTAAACATAAGCTATGGTCAAATGATCTTTGCAATAAAATATGATAGAAAAGACCAAGGGCAGCCATTTTCATGCCAAAGTTTCAAAGGGAAATCTGATTTTCTTCTGATTTTAAAAGCAACTAATCCTTTTAATGATGAGCTAGAAATTTCTAACAAGATCAAAGACTAGACTCAAGCATCAACTCAAATCAAACTCTTCATCAAAATAAGAAGCTTGTGAGGTGGATAGAAGATTTATTGGAGATCATTTGAGTCTTTCAACCAATCTCATCCTTAAAACTCAAAATGTTTAATAAAAGTCCTAAAAGAAAGTGACTTAAACCTGAAGGTTGTTGATTTTAAGGTTGGTAGCAGACAGTAGAGACGTAGACGACAAAATTTAAAAGGTCAAGAAAGAAATTTTGGCTACGGTTTAACCTTTCAGCCAAAATCATAATAATGTAAAACCATGGAAATCAGAGACCCACAAGAACTAGCAAAGAGGCAGACTTGTAAGGTCAACCATTGGATGGATTCAATTCCATTCATTTATTTTTTCGTATTCTAATTGAAAACAACAATATTAGATTTTTGACAATACTGATTTAAAGTCACAAATTAAGGCTCAATTTGGATCTTGAGAATCCAAATATCCAAGAAACAAAAATGGGTGGAGGTTTCCATTTTACTCAGGTTCTCTTTGATATGATTTTGTTAATATTTTATAGAGGCTCGTAAATTGAAATTATAGTGTTTGGGATACTTTTTCACTTTATTTAGAGAAATTTAAATAATTGGAGATTTATTTCACTGAAATCACTTGGAACCTATTTCATCTTATAATGTTTGAGGGAGAAGGTTGGGCACATTGCTAGCTTTTTTGGAACTAGTGACTCAACCAATGACAAGGCTGAGATGGGAGGGCTTAGGGAAACATTTCTAAAGGTGAAGGAGAGATGTAGATAACACTAGTGTGCCCAGCCTTTTCCTAATGTAGATGACACTAGTGTGCCCAATCATTTAAGTCTAACATTATAAACCTACCTTTACCGTTATTACTGATTGATTTTCAATTGAAGAAGAAGATGACGACAATGACTAGGTAACCCACCCTAGCCCTCCCTTTGAGCTCTCTCACCAAGCAGCCCAGCCTCAGTCCCTTACTTTTCCACCCCATCCTGCAACCACGCCTCACCCTCCTCTCTCTCAATTTTACCATCCCACCCTGTCTCTCATAGCAGGTCCACTGCACCCCAATCATCTAAAGAAATTTGAGGGGAGGGGTAAGAAGAAGATTAACTGATCATTGACCATTTTTTTTGGTACTATCATTGACATTTCAAGCTAGTAGAAAAGATGAGAACGAGCAAAGAAGATGTTTGATAGAGTGTCAAAAAAATTTGGATGCTTGGTTTACTAGAGGAAGTTCACAAAGAAATCTATTCTAAAAAATTAAAGTTAACAAATAAATAATTTATTCATGATTTTTTTTAATTGATGCAATCAAACAATTCCAATCTCTTGATCAAAAAGCTATTTGTTGACTTATTTCAAGAAATTAGCGAAATTTATTTCATGAAATTGTACTGAGCCTCAGTCGTATGAAACATGGAAACTATTCATTATGACTGAAATCTAAAATACCTCAGTTAATACTAAATTTAATCTTAATTCTCATGACATGCACTCAAAACTCAAAAATAAGATAAACGGAAAGAAAAGAGTACCCACAACAGAGAAAGAGGTAAGTGTATAAGACTCCATATTGTTTTCGATTAAGTTTGTTGTTTCATACAAATTAAACAATGGGCTTCTTGGCTTCTGCAAGAGGAAAGTTTCATTTACCTAGTGTGAATAGAGAATCTCTTCAGCTACAGTGATTTGATGTTTTGATTGGGTTCTTGGAATAACATTGTCCTGTTATTTAGACTTCTAGTATTGAATATGATCATTCTCTCACCCCTTATCGTGAGACAAAGTCTAAGTTTGAAATAAGAATGAATGCTCATAAACAATGAAATAAATTTTTTCGTATTACGTATCAGAAATGTTTCATTTATAGTATTTCATTGAGGATTACATATAAGTAAGGTATTGTAATAAACGATTAAGATTGTTTGGTTACATATGACAGGTTCAGATCATTGCCGACCATCAAACCTCTTAGCTGGTTCATAGTGCAGAAAAACTTTTGCAGTGAATCACAATCCATATAATAGCTCTTTTGCATGCGAGCTTGGATTACTTAGTGTGCTGCATAGACATATATGGAGAAAACAGAGGATATATTTCAAAGACTTCAGAGCTTTGTCGAACTATAGAGATTTGTCAAGCATAATGAGTGGTCCAAGGTGTCGGAGTCAAGTTTTGGTCTTAGAGGGTGTGGATTCAAATCCCACTACTTGACATCTTGTATATCCTTTATGATTGTTGCCTATTAAAAAAATTTCAAAGAATGTTGTCAGCATATGTGGTAATGCAAAAGATTTACGACGGAAGATCTTATGGTCAAATTAGGCTTGAAATTTATCAAAGCCTAATCCGGAAATTATGATTCTCTCTAAAAATTTCTAAATTACAAAAGAAATAATCATTTTTTTATTTTGCAATAATAAAATTCCAATTATTTTGCATTGAAACATACAAAGCCTAATTTATAAGGATATTTTTAACATGACCGGAAATGCATGATTTTAACGAGTAAGACAGAATCATTATGGACAACAAATGCAATTGGAATATTAACCAAAGTGGAAAAAAGAAATATATCCATAATAGCAAATCCCAAGTTTTCCAAAAAAATAAAAAATAAAAACAAATCCTAACATAGTAAATCATAAAACACTATTTTATACTTACTTATTTTATTATTAGATTTATCTGTCGTCTCATGCTTGTCCTTAATTTTATTGGCCTCATCTTGGTTATATTATTATTGGTTTTCTCCGATGTCTCATTAGTCCTTCATCATTATTGGCTCCATTACATAATATTTTAAAAGGTCATGGTATGTATAGCTGAAAATCTCATGCCAATAGAGGAGGATTGAGGCGATCAATACATGCTTAGTTGATGAAACTAAATCATGGGGAATCTCTCTTCATTCTCATATCAAATGAATGACTGCAAGTGTCTAACCAAAAGAATATGATTTAGCATAATAGAAACTAAAAAGTAGGTTGATGCTCATATGATAACCCCCATAGCTCCCAGTTTTTCCATCCTGACCTGGCTGGAGAAATCTGATTTTTCTCAAATTGGGCTGGGCTAGATAGGACCTTATATGCATAAGATTAGTTGTAACAGTGAAAGCAATGGCTCTGTTTGTTGCAAGTATTTCCCCAGGAAATGAAGTATATTTAGGAGAAAAGTCATTTTTGGTATTTGGTTGATAAAAATCTCCACTTTGATCATGTTGGGATCCTTTTCCCACGCCTTCTCACATCTTGATCATGTGGGATTCATACTGACACATTGGCGGTGCGAGAAACCCTCTCCCCATGAGATTTATAGGCGAAATTGCAAAGGGTATGAAGGGTAAGGATGAATAAGGCCGGGCGTGGACAAGGACCTCAAGGCCCTATATCATAAAACATCATTGCGCTTTTGTGATCTACTCTCCCCCGGCAGTTGAGCCGCTATTTGGGTTGTGCTACTCCAGTTCAGAAATTTGTAGACCTTTAAATCTTTTTTAATTGTATTCAAACCTTTGATTGTCCAATGTGTTAACAGAACATTGAGAATCATAAAAGGGATATTTTAGGGATTCAACTTGAGAGGGTATTGATCTTCAATACCAAAGACTACTAATACATAAGAATAAAAGACTATAATTTTAACTCAAAAAAAAAAAAAAAAAAAACACTCTAATGACAAGGCTACATAATAGTTTCCAGGACAACAGTAGGATTTTAGGAAAATGATACACAAATAAGAAATAACAGAGTTTGGATCAGCTTCCCATACTAGAAGGATTGACGTACGTATGATTTTGTGATGACATGCATCCTTTTATTTTTATAAATGCCCTTTACTTATAATTGAGAGCATTTATCAGGGGCATGCGTGAAAGAAAAAGGACGTGTATCATCACAAAACCTCACATGAAGAGCCGTTACTCTCCACATACAAGGAGCTGATGTCGATTTGAAAAAGCATACTCAAAAACAATAGACATGAGCTGGGAGTCGGGGTTGCACCACGGTAACGAGTGGGAACTTTTTTGGTGTTGAGAGCCCGAAAATCTCCTCCATATTCAAGTCCTCGGGTTTCATTTGACCTGGCAATTTCCAGTCGAACCCTTGTAATAGGTTAGCCAAACTTGACTGAATCACCTTCAGCCCAAGGCTATAGCCTGGGCACATTCTTCTACCCGACCCGAATGGTAATAGCTCAAAATCATGACCCTTCACATCAATGTCCTTCCCTATGAACCTCTCGGGTTTGAATTCATTTGGTGCATCCCACAAAGAGGGGTCTCTTCCTATGGTCCATGTGTTGATGAAAACTCGGGTCCCTGCCGGGATGTTATAGCCGGCGACTTCACAATCTTCTCTTGCTAGCCGAGGCGTTAGCATTGGTGCCACAGGGTGCACCCTCATGGTCTCCTTCACAATGGCTTTGATGTAAGGGAGGTGGGGAATGTCTTTCTCTTCAACCCATCTCTCTCTCCCAATCACTCTATCCAACTCTTCTGAAGCTTTTTTGAAGATTTCTGGTTTTTTCAAGAGCTCTGCAATGGCCCATTCTACAGTCACTGCTGAGCTCTCAGTGCCTCCTGCTATTAGGTCCTGCAAGTGAAGGAGGATCAAACAATAACAATTAGCAAAACACAATTAATTGAATCCAGAGAAAGGGAAAGGCAAGATGGACACCCAAGTGTAGTATGTGGGCCTATGCAAACAGGCCTGAAATTTAGGCCCATTTAGGGTCCAGCCTTAATTTCAATTTCCACCATAACAAAAGCTTATTTGGATGGAGTTCAGATTAGAGTATTGTGAAATCAATTGAAAATCAGATCGCACTAAAACTGAACCAAACATGGAAAATCAGACCGAAAATGAAGCCAACCCGAAATAAAATCAATACCAACCTTAAAATCATAAAAAAACATGGTTTTCTCATAGTAAACCGAACCCAAGCCAGACCGTATCAGATATCAAACTGATATAAGAAACCAAATCCAAACCCAAATTGAATCTTTCCTTGTTGATTTGATTTTAGATTGACCTATTCTCACATCAAAAACAATAAAATCAGATAGATAGATTGAAACCCCTACTTTTGTGGCTTGTGCTACAATTTATGGGGAATTTACTATCACTTCTCTACATTTGGTCTATATTTACTAAAACTTCCCTACTTTTTACTCTCTCTCTCTCTTTTTTTTTTCCTGATATTCCCCTATTTTTGGACTTTTACATCTCTTTCTCCTTGATTTTTTAAGCTACCCAGATTACCCTTCCTTTTCACTTGTAACGTATTAAACTTTTTTCAAATTAATTGGTTTAAAACATGTTTTTATTAATCTAAGAAAACAGCCAATTGGCATGTCCTTATTGCAACTCAAACTCCTCCTTAACTCCCTTATTATTATTTTTCTATTTTATCTTTTCTAAATTTTCTTTAAATGCATTAATATTGAGTCACTTAAATATATTATTTATTTATTAGTTTTTATTTATTTATTTATTTTATCTCATTCATCATCAATGATATTGTTTATTTATTATTTTTTTCGTCTCATCCATCGTCACGAGTCTAGTAATCTATTTTTTTTTATCGGTTTTGGATTGGTATCGGTCTCAATCGATACTAATTTGGATTGGTATCGATCTCAACGTTATATTCCCCACTAGGGTTGCTAAACATGGTTTTAGGGATTAAAAGAAAATATATTGGATCTGTATTGTTCTCAAACAATACCGATACGGATCACTTAATTTGGACAATCCAATACCAACTACCTGAACCATGCCCTTCATTTATGCCATCCTTCCACAATGTCATTTTTTAACCAATCAATTTGAAATTTTTTAAATAGGGTACAGGTGAAAAAGAAAATGAGAGAAAAAAAAAATCTGGGTAGAAATCATTTTTCCTTAATATATTCAAGGTGTGATTGTGTGAATACTGCTTACTTTAACTCTTATGGTGACTATATTTTAAAAAATAAATAAAAGAACCCTCTTACAATGACCTGCAGTTAACAAAAAAAAAAAAATCCCGTATGACATTATAATATTATGCTGGAATATCTAATAATGAGATTTATCAACCTGCTGGTGAGTCAGCCTCTACTTCCAAATTTCTTTTGGTCACTATGTTTCACTTTAAATGGGCATAGTAAGGGGAGGAGGGAATTGAAGAAGAAAAAGAAGAAGAAGAGAAGGTCGAAAGTGTTGAGGTTTCATGCCAAGTACTAATCTAGTTTAATGCATGAATTGTACTGGAATTCTAAAAAGTGGCATCAAAGCAGATCTAAAAATTTCAAAATACTTCAAAAATAAAGAAAATTCTTCAAAAGACTTAGATATCGGCATTTGGAATGCTAGTAAAATGAAAAGATAGAACATGTTATTCTTGTCCAATCTTAATCCACACGCATGGAATCCAACTGGAATCTATGACAGAGTTAGAATCCATGTGCATGGGATCCACACTCGTAAAATGATACTTTTAATTACCTTGTTACTAAACAGGTTTCTTAGAATTTACCTGAGTGAAAGCCTTGATACTACTCCGATTGAGCTTAACTTCGAGGTTAGGATCATCTGCAAGTTGCAACAACACATCAACCATATCCTTAGCTACAAAATCTTTCACACATTCTCTCTCCCTCCTCTCATTATGCTCATCGATCACATGCTCCAGAAACCAATCAAACTTCTTGCTTAACACCTTCATCCTCTTCACGTACCCTTGCATGTCCATGAAATCGATCCAAGGTATCCAATCCCCTATATTCATGACCCCATTCAATAGAAATAGCTCATCCAACATCTTCTTGAACTCCTCCGCTGACATCATTGACGATGTCTCCGTCAACTCATCTAAATACTTCTTCCCCAACACCATCCGGCTTATCACATTAAGGCTTACGTCTGACAGGTGATCCTTTAGGTTTACAGCTCGACCTAATGATATGGGTATTAATTTAGAATCAAAACTAAAAATAATATCATCCATTTGAAATCGAATCGTCTTAAATCAAACAAATCATTTAGGTTAATTTTATGATTAAAGAACAATCTCGTACGTCTCTGATTCATGGATTTGAAATTCATTTTCTCTCTCTTCATAATAGATTCCAAATTCACAGACAAGGAATGTACAAGATTGTTCTTGTACTTAAACTTGATCCGGATTCATAAGGAATCAGGTAAAACTATTGGTGGTATGATGGGTCCCAAGTGGTCGAGGTCTTGACTCTCCCGAGTTTCATATTTAGGCTTTGACTTGTTACTGGTAAGCCCCCGTTTACCATCCCTCTATAGGCTTATGGGCCTTTCGTAGCAAGCTCCAAAAGAAAAAAAAAATCGAAGTGGATGATAAATTGTATTTCATTTTTTTTTAATGTTAAAAAAAGGTTTGGTGAATTATGACCTTTAACAAATAAGTTTTTTTATTCATAATGATGAAAAAGTTGGCCAAAACACTAAAATAGAATATAAACTTAGAAAAAGAAAACTATTAGATAGTGTTGTGTATGCCATGAAACATGAGAAATGGAATTAGGCTGTGAAAACACACCTATACTTGACTCCACTTTCTCGTGTGTCTGAACATACACAACACTGTCCAATAATGGTTTTTCTCTAATAAAGTTAATATAAAACCGAATTAAAACCCAATAAAAATCCAAATAAAAAAAATCAAAATTAAAATAAAAGGTTGGTTCAATTTTGATTTTTACATTTTGTATCTTAAATGGAACCGAGTAATTGAAACAAAACCAATTGACAACCTTACCTGATGACTCGTAGAGTCCTTTTAGGAGAGCCTGCGTCTCCTCCACTCGGATGTACTCATAGGACTCTAAACGCTTAGCACTGAAGAGCTCCATGAGACACATCTTACGGGCTTGTCGCCAATAAGGTCCGTAAGGTGACCAAGTGATGTCGGAGTAGTTGTAGGTGGTGTGTTTTCCGGCAGCCATCTTGGGTCGAGAAGCAAAGTTGAGGTCATGGATCTTTAGAAACAGCTTTGCCATCTCCACAGATGAACCAACCACTACTGGATATGAACCAAACCGGAGCTGCATTATGGGTCCATACTTTTGGGCTAATTTATGGATTGAGTGGTGAGGGAGTGAGCCGATGAGATTAAGGTTGCCAATGATAGGCCATGGTTTTGGACCAGGTGGTTGGTTTAGTGGCCGGCGGCGGCGGTAGGTTTGGCCGGAGACTAATATGAGTGCTAGTGCTACTAGCCATGCTGCAGCGTATATGAACCATGAAGCTTCCAACTCCATTGATGAGTATTTGAGGAATTAGAAGGGAAAACAAAGGAAAGGCCAATATTGAAGTTTTTGGATCTTGGCCGGCTTGTGTTTGTGGATGAGGCCTTGGTTTGATATTTATAATAGAAAGAAGAAGATTTTGATATCATCACCTTATGACGAATTCTCAGTGAGGTCACGGGTGGCACTAAGTAGTGCTTAAACTTTAAATTAACGAATAACAAAGGAACAAAGTCATCATGGATGTTCCTTCCTTGCTTGATATTTTAATTTTGAAGGAAGGATTTGCTTCGATGTGAGGGTGCACTAGTTTTGCATCAAGGGTTGTTGGGTGACGAATTGTCCAATAGAGATCGGAAATAATGAGGAAAGAGGGCATAACGTCAAATGGGATGTGATTAGTACACATAAGAATCTACACATTGGCAATGTGATGATTCTTTTTTCTTTAATTTTTTTGTTTTTTTCATCTGGTGTTCTAGATTGCAAATAATTAGGGTTAATTAGGGAACATCTGTTATAGGGGTGTCAATTCGTGGATCTGATCAATTTTGATTGGGTGGATTTGGTTTTACGAGGGTAATAAATCAAAGCGAAATCAAACCATTATGAGAAAAAATTAATTTGTTTTGCTTTGGTTCGAAAATACTGGTTTTACTATCTTCTTATTTTCTTTTCTTTTCTGTTTTTTATTTTTCTTTTTATTTTTTTCTTCTTTCAATTTTCGGTTTGATTCGGTTTATGTTTCAATCAGTCCGATTTCTAATGGTTTTCATATAACCCCTAACTGATAAGGGTTCGGCCTTGATTGGTCCAATCAACTTGCGCTGGCCGAAAATTGACACTCTTTAGATTTTGTTTGAAATTTCTCTTTTATATAATTTTTTTTGGAAGCAAACAGAGCATGGTTTTTGAGAACAAAACTTAATTGTACTGAAAATTTGGGATTACATTCTTTAGGACAAATATCTAATATTCTATAATTTTGGTTGAATGTCCATTTTTAAGGAAATGACCTAACTATGCAATGAGTTATCATAATATATATATATATTTTTTGGGAGAAGGATAGAAACACCGCTCATGGCCATAAAGCTAGACCCTATTGGCTAGTAGTTTTTGTATTAGAGGAAGCCTACAACCCCCACCTCTGCTTCCGCTTCCTTAGCATAGTCTCAATCCATAGCAGAGTTCTTTCGTTTCAAGGGTGAGGATCAAGGGCTTGCCATTGTGCTTCCCTGCTGACATGGGGTTGGACCAATATTGCTTGCCATATAGACATTCATGATTTTCTAGTTAAATCCTTGAATTTTAGTGGTAATTGATGATTGCAAAAAAAAATTGAATAAGAAAATAGTTTGATTTCCTTGCTTTTTATAAAAATATTTTTATATTATTTTTAACGCATTATTATAACACAAGGTAATGTAAATAAAGAATTTTACCTTGTGATTAAGTGACGATCCACAAAATTAAAGTGTAAATAGATAGGCTTGCGAGGCAAATAAACAAAATCATATGCTTAACTCGTAAGTATTAACTACAATTTTATCAATAGACATTACCACATGGTAAATAAACTGGAAAAGAAAATATTTGCTTGACTCATAATAATAATAACAATAAGGGCATGTGTATTCTGTCCGTGAGATGCCATTGTGTCCACACAGAGAGCATACACCCTTAGGCAAGTGTATAGTGGTCATCGCCTGTCCTTATGTCTATAGCGCGAGGGCCTCTCACTGATAGCAAACTTTGTCCCATGTAATAATTGAAAATGAATGACTTGACAAGAGTTTTTGAATGACTGAGTGTTGTCTTATTTTAGGAAGTCTTTCTTTATTCCTTTCGCTTTCCATTTCACTTTAATGTGAGATTGAAACTTCTTTTCCAGTATGATTTACCTGACCGAGTTTTTCATCATTGCATTTTAACTGAGTACAAGCTAATTTAATTTTGGGAAAAAGTGTTTCTCGGTCTAAGGTGTTTCCTAAGTCTCCTCACATTGCATTGGGATAGGACATTAGAAATGATATGGGTTCAGACAACCTTTTCCTATAACTTTATGGGGAACAATTCTCTATCCGGAAGCGTGATCCCTGCATCAGCACGAGGGCCTGTGGGAGCTCAAGTGAAAGCATCAACAGGGTGGACACTAGATCTCCAATATTATAGTAAATGAATGCGGACCAAATTAATTTCATTATTTTTGGGGGTTGAAATCGTCTGTAATTCCGATCTTGTACAATTCCGTGCAATACCACCTTCAGGCGGTGACACTTGTATTGATACCAATACAATGGTCCAGATCTGGTACAACTAATAAAACATTAAATCAGTGAAGAGGCATTTAAATCAGATCTGGACCATTGTATTGGTATCAATACACGTGTCACCGTCTGAAGGTGGTATTGCACGGAATTGTACGAGATCGGAATTGCAGACGATTTTTTTCCTATTTTTGGAGAACAACAAACCTTTCCCCTTACCCCCTTTTTATTCCTTCTTCATTTTAGACAGAAATTTCCTTGGAGAGTTTATTTATGGAAATGTTGATGGCTTGGCCCATACTTTGATAAACGTGTCTGTTTGGTAATTTCTTTCAAGTATTTTTGTTGTTATTTTGGAATAAAATAGAAATGTATTTGGTAACGCTGATATGATTCATTTTCTGTTCTTTTATAGTAAATCATACAAAAAGAACATAAATGTTAATAAATAAAGAGAGAAGGTGGGGCATTCCGCCAAGGTGCGGTGTGATTAATGTACACCACTAACTTATAAAAAGCTGATGGCATATCCAATTCGAGACTAGCAAGATTTCCTAATGTATAATTAAATGAAAAATGGGATGAGAGATTCTTCGAGAAACACGTTGTTTGCAGAAAGAAGGAAAAAGTGTTAGTTGTTTGCTTGTTTCTATTATAGAAAGGAAGAAAAGTGTGCGCATATGAGTGGAAATTTAGTGCATGTCATGAGTGATTTTAATGGTTTTTTTTTTTTTTTTAGTAAATGTTTAGTATACTGAGTTGGATTCTAATTAAGTGATACACATTTAATTATCAGTTAAGGGAATTAGAATCCAAAATCTAATTGCATTCCTTGATAGGATCCGGAGGATTACATTGATTGTCTTATAATTTGAGGGCTCTTGGTCCTCTCTCTATCCGAGTGATTATTCTCTACAGTGAGTGCAATGATGTAGTGAGTATCGGATGCTTTACGAGCCCCGAAGTCCTCTCGGCCATCCAATGTTCACTGCATTACTGCACTCACTGTAGAGGATGTTTTTGCCTCTGTCCCTGTAGTTATTGCTTAATAGCTCGTATTGCTGAGATACATTAGAGGCGGTAAGGAATAGAGAAACCTTTAGAAATGCATTATTGTTACGGTGCAAGGAGATGGAGCAATGATGAGCAGTAAGGGTTTCCCCCATTTTACTTTGTTACTTAAGATTTGAGATTGCTTGGACTAGATCCTATTATTTATGATTTTAGGGAGATATAAAATCCTACAAATCATATGTGTGATGCACATAACATACACCTTTATTTTATTTTTTATATTTTTTGTTTAATTTTTTTATTTTTAGAAAAATAAAAGCAGGAAAAAAAAAGGTTATTTCGAATTAAGGGGAGTGTTCTCAGTGGGGGGGGGGGGGAGTGCAATCTCCACCATATTCTGTCTATCTCCTCCGCCATGTGAAAACAATTCATATGAGCATAGGAGAGAGACAAGCAATGTAGGGTGCTGTGGTGGAGGCGGCACTCCCCCATAGAGTACATTTCACCTTTAAATTATATGTTCAGGAATGCGTATAATGCACATATTTACTATGCCCTAGAAATGGTATTAAGTGTCATCAGGTTTCATAATGGGTTTATCCACCCAAGATTGAGTCCACATCCTCTGTAGCGAGCAGTGAAGTGCAATGAGCATTGGACGGATGAAAGCATCTGGGCACGTGTCCCAAAGGGCTCCTAGCCACCCAATGCTCACTGCAATCGTGCAACGGCTGTAGACGATTTTCACATCCCAAGAGTTGTCGTAAATTAAACAATTTAATAGTTCTGAGTGAGTTTATCTAGCCAATTGTAAATTAAACAATATTCTAAGTGGGTTTACCCACCAAGACATCTTCAAATTTGTAAGTAGCCTGTTAATTTCTTCTGGGCAAGAGAACGCTACCCGTTTGTGTAGTCATTACACAAGCATGCAGACCAATAAGAAGTTACAAGGAGGCATCTTCAGTGCGTGGGATGAGGGCAGCACAGTTTTTTAGCTTTGATTGGAATTCTTTGACAAAGACCAACACTGATTGAATTGGTTCTGAAATTTGACACATAATAGTTTGCAGCGTTCATAGTTAGATTTTCTAAATCACTCTTCCATGTGCAAAATTTGGTGTCCTGACTCTTTCCCACTGGTTCACATACCTACTCTCTCTCTCTCTCTCTCTCTCTCTCTCTCTACACTATAATTTTAAAAGGGTTTATTAATTAATAATGCAAAGGGAGGGTAATTTCCCTTAATTAGATAAAGAGTCAAAACATAAGAATGATGAAAAATAAGAACAACATAACAGGCAGCAATAGCTCCACACGATGACCTGAGCTAGCAATTTCAATTGGAAAAAGGCAACCATTCTGAGAGGCATTAACTTTAGTGATAGTTGCTGTACCCTCAAAGTCACAAGCCTGTACATCCTGTGCTTGCATTTGAAAGTATATATTATAAGCATATGATATCTTTCCATTCTTATCCAATTGACTGCAAGAAGATCCAGGCTCCAAGGGTGTACAATCAGCCAAAGAACATGCATAGTCTACATTCTTAGGCACTGCTCCCATGTTGGTGCTCTTCTTATCCAACACACACCATTGTGAGTCCAAATACACCACCCCTTTAGCACCCACTAGCATCTTATCGTTCCCTTTCCCAGAGAAATCCATAGTAAACTTAGGCTTCCCATCGTATCCAAAGATCCCCCAATGTCTCTCGAAGTCACCTGGTGCCACACTTTTTATGTTCTCATCCAATAACCCAAACAAGTAAACATCTTCATATGCATTTGCTCTTAGTGGTGTACCCTTCTTGGTTGCCTTCTTCTTGAAGAAGCCGTCGTAAAACTTCTTTGCATTTGCAATTGTGGCTTGTTTGTTGCCGTCGGTAGGCCATCCTATTTCTCCGACGATGATCTTTAGGTCCGGTATGCCGGCTTTCTTCAAGGAATGAACTAATGTATCGTAGTTAGCATCGAAGACGTTGGTGTATTGGTAGTTACCGTCTTGGGTAGGTGTACTGCCGCCGTCGAAGAAGGCATACTCGAGCGGGAAGCCGGCGTCTTGGTAGAGACTGAGGAAAGGGTAGATGTTGACAACGAAAGGTGCCTTATTAGAGTGGAGGAATTTGACCATGTCAACCATGAGTTGTCTTATGTCCTTACGGAAGTTGCCGTCGGAGGGTTTGCCGGAAGAAGAATCGTACACATCGGCGTTGAAGGGGACGGTGGCTTTGACCTTGTCTGCAACCCCAGCATCTTCAAGAGCCTTTTGTATGTTCTGTAGAGCTGGGAATGTGGTCTTCATATAGCTTCCATTGTAACTCTTCAAGAAGGGTTCATTCCCCACCGCTACATACCTGGTTTTACCGGTCTATAATGATTAAAATAGAATCTAGATTCTCTCCCCATGTGAGATCCCATCGTTTATAAAATCCCGATTTTCTTCACACCCACATGGGGATAGACAACAAAAAAAAATCTCCACCCATCTGGCATTTGACTCCTATGTGTTAGATGGGTGGAGATACCATGTGGTTGGCCATTCCAAACCCCACATGAGTAGAGAATCTTGACCCTTGTCTATAAGCATCAGATAATACAGTCCGGATTCTTTACCTACACAAAAATATTCTCTGCAATGAGTGCGATGATGCAGGGAGCATCGGATGGTCGAAGGACCTCAGGGCACGCATCTAATGTTCATCGCACCTCCACACTCACTACAGAGAATAATCGCTCTATTCCTCTACCCACGTGGGTTGCAACCCCACAATGGAGGATGCTAATGAAATTGAATCTCCACCAATCTTCCATTGGTTCTCACATGTGGGGGGACACTTCACATGGATAGAGAATCTAGACTCTAATTCTTTTGACACATCGCCCAAAGACCCCTCTTGAAAACGATGGAATTCCATGTAGAGATGGGTAACTCTTCTCCCAAACATGGGGAGCTGATATGGACATAGAAGCAAAGAGAAGAAAATGGAGTGGATCAGGTCCTCGTATGAGAACTGTCCTCGTATGGGAATGACCCACAAAGATGGATTCTACCCATACGAGAATGGAGAACCTAATCCACACTCGAAAATGAATCTTATTAGTACCTTATATCAATCCCGCCTTCGTTCTTCAAATGTGAAGTTACATTCTCCTTAACCCAATCCTTGGCATTGCCATAGTCATCGCTGAATCGTTGAAGCTCGTTGTTTGGGATGGCAACCATGACTTGGATTCCAGTCCCTGCAAGGGGTTTCAGAGTCCAAGGATCTGCATCGAACAGCTTTACCTGTTTGATGCCATTGTCCTGAAGCATCTTAACCACGATTTCAGGATACAGAGGTTGAGCCATCATCGTCCCCCAATTCACACCAATCCCATCTGCAACACTGCCACAACCCACCACCATTACCACCACCACTACAATCCATCTCCTTATGTTCTCACTCTTTCTACCATTGGCTTGAACTCGAACCATGGTTGGTTCGAGCACTACCCTCCCTTTTAGATCTACGGAAAATGAAATCGAAGAACACTTATTAGTTTTTATATCTAGAGAGAGAAAGAGAGACCTATTACTACATTTCCAATTTAAGACTTTCTTCCCTACAAATCTGAACAGAGCGAGCTCTAACAACCACTCGTATCCCGTGGTCTTCGCCTAAATGAACAGAGAAGCTTCGGTTTCGTGTCTCAGTTCGAGTCAGCTCCACGTACGCTGTGCTTGACAGGTGTCTTGGCCCTCCACGGTAGTTAATTCCCTTCTAAGTTCTAACCCATTGTAACTGAGGTCGAGAACTTTCAGTTTCTTCAAGTTCCCTAATAAGCTATCTGGGGAACTACTCCATGGAAGCGATTTTTGCTGATTGTAATCTGCTCGAGGTCAGAGTAAATCACCACTCTCATCTGGGATTTGTCTAGAAACGCTGGTCCCGCTGAGAGTGTGAACCTCCTGAGATAGCAATGATAACTCAATTTACGTCAATAGTCGGGAAAGGGGTGAGCTTGGATCAGGTTCTCGTATGAGAACCATGCTCGTAAAGTGCCTTATCTCTACATCATATCCATTCAATGTGAAAACATATTGTAAGAAGAGAGAGAACATGTTGATTCCATTTGTGGATCAGGCACCTTAGAATGGCTCTCGTATGAAGGCCTGATCCTCTTGCATTAGCAAGGGCTGGGGTCGGAGTTGGTTCCCACAAGGGGATTTTTGTGGTGGGGTTAGAGGGGATTGCGAGTTGAGTGAGGAAGAACAGAGGCAATAAGGAATTGCCGGGGTGTAGGTGTTTGTGGAGGGAGTGGTCCACGATGTTGAGAGCGATAAAACAAAGGAGAAGTAGATGTAAGAATTCAAAAGCATGGGAGTATCAGGACAAAAAGTTTGGGAGTCGAGAAATAGTCATTTGTTTTTGTTATTAGAAAGGCAAGCCCAACCACTTCTTCCTTGCAACCTCACCCACCCCACCCCCTCTTCTTCTTTTTTTACTTCTTCTTCCTCCTCCCGCAATTCCACCTGTCCCTAGATGCAACTCCTCTTCAATGGCTTGACCCACTAACTCCCTTCCAACGACCATCCAAGAACTGGGAGGGTTTGCACAAGCATCCTAACACTTAGTAACACCTAGGAATGCGTGTCCAAACCCTCTTGTTTTTGTTATTAGAAAGGCAAGCACAACCACTTCTTCTTGCAACCCCACCCCACCCCACCCCACCCCACCCCCTCTTCTTCTTCTTCTTCTTCTTCTTCTTCTTCTTCCTCCTCCCGCAATCCCGCCTCTCCCCGGATGCAACTCCACTTCAATGACTTGACCCACTAACTCCCTTCCAACGGCCATCTAAGAGCTGGGAGGGTTTGGACAAGCATCCTAACACTTAGTAACACCTGGGAATGCATGTCCAAACCCTTCCAACCTTTGGATGAGTTGTTGATGTTGAAGAGGATATTTTTCCCCATTTTCCCTCTTCTTCCAGTTAGGTAATCACCAAACAATTTCTCATTCCATACTTCATTATGTCTATTGTTTAGCAAATAATTTTATTTCTTGATTAAAAATAGTTTTCATTAATGATTTAAAAACAATAGGAGTCTAAGTATAACTGATAACAATGGGTGGCCGATATTTTTTTGCCACATTTCAGTTGGCAGAGAGTTTAGGAATCAGTTCTGTTAAATTCGGTATTCGGTTTTGATTTGATTTTGACTCCCTTAGATATGAGTGGTTGTTAGAGAAGACTAAGTTTTAAAGAGAGCCCCTTTTTTGTAGGAGAGAGTCTTATAATAGAAATGAGTTAATAATGGGTCTCACAGATTCTTCCTTTGTTTCTTTTATATAGGCTTTCTTTGAATAAATAGAGTTTTGAAAGAGTTGAAAACTACAAAGTGTTCTTAGGTTACATTTCCTGTGTTATTTGGCTTCGTTTTCTAAATTGTAGAGGGAACGAGCCATGGTTCGAGTTCGAGTCAATGAAAATAGGGATAAACATATAAGAGATAATAATAAGAGTATAGAGTTAAGGAAATTGTTTGTAATGGTGGTGGCAACGGTGGTCGTTTGTGGCAATGTTGCAGAGGGGATCGGTATAAACTGGGGGACGATGATGGCTCAACCTCTGTATCCTGAAATTGTGGTTAAGATGCTTAAGGACAATGGCATCAAACAGGTGAAGCTGTTCGATGCAGATCCTTGGACTGTGAAACCCTTTGCAGGGACTGGAATCCAACTCATGCTTGCCATCCCAAACAATGAGCTTGAACGATTCAGCGAAAAGTATAGCAATGCCAAGGATTGGGTGGCTGAGAATGTTACTTCCCATTTGAAGGACCAAGATGGTGTTGATATAAGGTAATAAGACTCTTTCTTCTTTTATTTTTTAATCCTAAGGATGTTAAATGGTTTGGTTTCGAGGTAAATGGTTTGATTCTGGTCTAAATAATTTGATTCGATTCGTTGCAAGATTATTTAGATAAAATCAAAACCGAATCATTTAATCCAAGTTTCATCGGTTTAAATGATTTTCTTATGTTCTCTAAATTTTTATCCAAACAACTTCTTTACCTTTAAAGTTTAAATTATTTAATGAAACAGATGTAAATTTTGGTATTAAATAATTTTTTTATTGAAATGTATGTAAATTGAACATTGAATGACTTAAGCTTAGTATGCGAATGTTAATCGGTATAATGGTTACGTAAGCGGATTATCAATTGTTTAAATTTTAAAATTAAAAAAAAAAAAATTGTATTAAATAGTTTCAATTTTAAAACCAAAACCGAATCATTTATTAAAGGGTTTCATAGTTTCGGTGTAAATGGCTCGGTTTGGTTTAGATAAAAGATTTCGATTTCAAATTTATATCTTATTTTACCATTGACTCTTTATTTATTTGATGTTCATAAATGGTGAAATCCCATGTGAAGAGGATCTATAGAGTCTATTTTGATCAATATATGTGGCAAAACCAGGTATGTAGCTGTGGGGAATGAACCCTTCTTGAAAGCTTACAATGGAAGCCATATGAAAACCCTATTCCCAGCCTTACAAAACATACAAAAAGCTCTTGATGAGGCTGGGGTAGGTAACAAGATCAAAGCCACCGTCCCCTCCAATGCAGATGTATATGAATCTGCCTCCGGCAAGCCCTCCGACGGAAACTTCCGCAAGGACATAAGACAACTCATGGTTGACATAGTTAAATATCTCAACTCCAAGAAGGCACCTTTTGTAGTGAACATCTACCCTTTCCTTAGTCTCTACATGGATGCCAATTTCCCTTATGAATACGCCTTCTTCGACCAAGGAAGTACGCCTACCCAAGATGGTAAGTACCAGTACACCAATGTGTTTGATGCCAACTATGATACATTGGTTCATTCGTTGAAGAAGTCCGGTGTACCGGACTTAGAGATCATTGTCGGAGAAATTGGATGGCCTACCGACGGCGATAAGCAAGCCAATGTCAAGAATGCAAAGAAGTTTTATGATGGCTTCTTTAAGAAGAAGGCAACCAAGAAGGGTACACCATTAAGAGCAAATGCTTATGAAGAAGTGTACTTGTTTGGGCTGTTTGATGAGAACATGAAGAGTGTGGCACCTGGGAACTTTGAGAGGCATTGGGGGATATTAAGGTATGATGGGCAGCCCAAGTTTCCAATGGATTTCTCAGGGAAAGGGGATGATAAGATGATGGTTGGAGCCAAGGGGGTGCAGTACCTACAATCACAATGGTGTGTGTATAACAAGGAAAGCGGCAACGTGAGTGCAGTGGCCAAAGATGTTGATTATGCTTGTTCATTGTCAGATTGTACAGCCTTGGGCTATGGATGCTCTTGCAACAACTTGGATGTGATTGGAAATATATCTTATGCTTATAATATGTACTTCCAAATGCAAGCACAAGATGTGCAAGCTTGTGACTTTGAAGGAACAGCAAAGATTGTTAAGGTTAATGCCTCTCAGAAGGGTTGCCTCTTTCCAATTCAAATTGCAAGCACAGGTCACCGGGTGCAGCTAATATTAATGCTGCCTCTTATGTTCTTTTTTTTCATCACTCTTGTACTTTAATTATTTAGGAACTTTCTAAAGAGCAATCCAGTGCATGAGGCTCCGGTTATTGTAGGGTTTGTGAGCGGCAAATGTATCCAACCTTATCCTTGTTTTGCAGGATCTGTGACTAACATATTGTAATAGTACAGTTCATCCGTTGTACCACAGGTTTGCCCTAAAAAAAAAAACCTTTGTTAGGAATTTACCCTTTTGTACCATTTTTTGTCATGTTGTGCGTGACATTTATACGTTTGACTACCAAACATAATAATATTAAAATCATGATTATACAATGATTTATTTATGTGTCTATTATTTTTTTTCTTTTCTTTTCTTTTCTTTCTTGGCTTCCAAAAATAGCATTAGGGTTTAAATGCAACTTTTCAAAATCTCTATTTTCTTTCATATTGGGGGTTGTTTTTTTTTTCTCTTTTTCGCCGAAGGGGAGGGAGTGAATATGTTGTTGTGGGTGACTTTTACCTTATTTGGTAATCATACAATTTAGATGTGGTTTCCCACCCTCTATTTTCTTGTTCTTCCTACTTCTCTCTCTCGTCATGTTCTTTGCCTTGGGCTGGCTTGTTTAGTCCCTTTCTGATCAGGCTAGCTCCTTATGAGTAGGGCCTTTGCCCTTGGTTTAGGCTTTATCTCTTGTATCTTTTTTATTTTGTGTTTAATATATATGTCATTCACCAAAAAAAAAAAAATTTTTTTTCTTCTTATATTAATTTGATTTGATTTTCTTACCTTTTATTTCCATTGTAACTAGATTGAGCATGTCTTTGATTTAAAACATAGTATTGGGATTGGTTTCAATCTTGGTCAATACCAATATGCACATGGATACAAATGATACAGGCATAATCGTATAATTTTACCAATTTTTTTTATTTTCAGACCATTAATTTTGTCCTCGATACGGATCGATACATTGCTACCATATTGATTATGTATTGATATTGAATACCAACAATACCGATATTTATCAACCGATACGATACTAATATCTTTAACCTTGGAGCCTATGATTCTATGAGCAATCATAAGAAATTCTACTAGTATTAATTCATTAGTAATTTGGCACATTAATACATCGTTCCCTCATGGGAAATGAAATCTATTACAATCTCTCTCTTTGTCCCAAAAATTAATTACACTTACTACATTTACAAAGCGCACAGGGGCGCTTTCTAGTACCTAGCGAAACACTGTACCAAAGCAAGCGCATTATAAATAGTGAAAGAATATATCTCATATAGAAACGCTGTTAGGAACTCCTCTACAAGTGACCCCAGGCTCGGAGCTTGGCGCAAGCAACTCGTAAGGCAATACCCCAGCCCCACACCGATTCCTCAGACTCGGATCCTTATTCCTCTTCTCTATCTCCTTCTCTACCCGTTGCATCTCTGCCGAGAACCCATAGAATGCTTCTACGATGTCAGCATCCCCTGACCAGATGGACGGCTGTTGTCGCTCCCCGATATACTCCTCGTCAGGTGAGTGAGTCGATAGCGTGTCCACCACGGCCATGAACTGAGTCGATTGTAGCAAACTCGGGAGGGCAGAAAAAAAGAATCTCTGTGGGTCAGCCATAAAGTAGTCATAATCCGAGTCACCTTGTACTGGTATCAACCGCCGCATCAATGGAGGCCGGTTCGGTACGTAACCTCCGTAAGGGTATTGGCCGAAATTAAGGGCCGCATGTTGAGCGGAGGCGAGCCAGATGAGGGTTGTAAGGATGGAGGTGAGTTCCTCCGTATTGGTAAGGTTGGGCCACCAGTTCTGGTGGCGGAGATTGGCATGTCCGACATTGACGGCTTCGCTGTACCAGGATTGAAGTTCAATGTCAGACCGGATTAGGCTCGAGTCAGGGTAGTACCGGTTCACATAGGTTCGAACCCAAGACTCGATCGCAGACCAGATGAGCAGACCATCGTTCGCGTAAGGGTAATCTTCAATGACCAATTTTAGTCCGTGAGGCTTCGTGGGGTCTTCCACTGCCATTCCTCTGCAACACCACATTTAAAACTTCAATTGAGAAGAAGATTATTATATAATATAAAGTTTTGTTTAAGAAATTATGAAAAGAGGAAGGACCTTCGGAGGAGATCGGCGGGGAGGCCTTCAAGATCGAAACGCCAGAAATCGCGGTAGGCAGCGGCGCTCATCTCCATACAGTATTGGCCAGGAGTGAAGCAAGACTCGATGACACCGCCGGCGCTGATGAGGGTTTGGCGTGCGAGGGCGTTGATCTCAAGGGTGTATCTCATGTGAGGATCCAGTAGTTTGAAGATTGGGTGCATCTCACTTAGCTGCCTGTGTGCAGCTAATATGAAGGGCTCCATGCAGGCGTGAGTGCGTAACCAGTGGTTAACCAATTGGTGAACCCCTGCGTCGTTGGAGCAGACGTGGGCCTTGCCGAGTTGCCAGATCCAGTTGGAAGTGGCATCCACTGGAGGAGTGAGAACCCTCTTCGAGGATGAAGAAGAGGTAGAGGCCGTGAATGGGAGGCTGAGCTCGATAGCGATCGGCTTGAGAGTCCCGAGTCGCGTCAAGAAGAAGAGCGTACGAGTGGCGTATGCCTTTCTCCCGTCCAAGGCATTGATTTTGTCCAAAAATGGGAGGTAGATGTCATGGAAGTCTAGCATAAACAGCCTCTTTTCCTCCAGTGCCTGTTTTTGTATGATGATATTAGTATTACCATTTTAATAATTATTAGGCGAATTAATATTGTGGGTTAAATATGTCATTTCATAGGAAGAAGAAAAATGGTCATTGGAGGGTGCTAACGCATGCTACACGGCATTGTCATTTTTCCTCACTCAAGAATAAAGTTTTTCCTCAAGGAGAATGGCTTATGATAACGCCCCAAACTTTGATATAAACTATAAACCAGACTCATTATGAGACCAACTAGTCGAATAGAGACAAAAGTCAGACATAGTGATCTAAGAGTCCCACATGCATCGGATCAAAGGTACGCCAGGAATAACTAAACTCTAATAATAGAACTTGTGAGTGACTAATTGATTTTTTTCTTTTTCTTTTTTGGTGGGGAAGAGAATAAAGAGCTGGCTACATGGTTCAATGGTCCCTGCACCACAGGTCCACAACTGCTAATGAGAGTAGGTATTAATATTTATGAAATTTTTATATTTCACTAGGGCAAGGAAATAATTTCACGGCCCTTATGTCTGAAGTGGGGGGTTTGAGGGGGTTCGTTAGGGTACAACTGTGAGTCTGTAACACGTGAACAGAAACTAACCTGTGGCACAGACATGCCCTCGATATGGCCCACGATGTGTTCTTCTTTAATCGCTGACTCTGGTGGGCCGTGGATTGCTGGGTCCAGCTTGCTTACCGGTGGAAAGACCTAATAAAAAAAAAAAAAGGGAATTAAAATAAGTAAAAAGTAATTAATGGATTATGACGTCAGATATATGACATAAAGTTCTTAACTGTTGACTAACCTCGAGCCTCTCAATGTTAACGGGGTTAATTCCAGCCATTGCTTGACGAGCGAATTCGTCGTCACGTAGCCAAGCGAACTTGTCCTCTGCAACAATGTACGGTCAACACATCAGGGTCAACCAATCATCTTATGCAAATTAACTACTCATCTCCACAACAATATAAACCAAAAGCTAATGGGTGTTGGACTGTTAATGGGGTGTGCCTTCAGTCCATCCGGCCCATTTACAAGCTTGGCCGGGTCTGGAATCAGGGCCAGGATCTGAATCTCTAATATCCATGGATTTAAAAATGGGATTAGATAGGTCCGATCCCAAGGGCCTGTTGACTGATTTGGGAAGAATCAGTCCCAAAAACCCTGGAATCTGAAAACCCCTTGATCCGGTTCAGAAACCTTAAAATCAGTTACTGGAACAGACAGAATCAGGATCACTCATGGGCCCATGGCTGATTTTGATCCGAATCAGCTGGCTCGACCGATCAGATCCCCGATTTCTTACAGTGACCGATCCGGATTCCAGTTCATGTTTTTAAACCCTAATTGGATAAACAGGGAAGGATGAGGAGCTTACTGGTGAGAATCCTCGGAGTATCGTATCTGAGAAGTCCCTGGCTCATAACTTGAGGCAATGGCAGCTTCTTTAGGAGCCCATCCTGTAATCCTACTTTAAGGCGTAGCCCTTCTTTGTAAAGACTATCGACGTCGGCGAAACCCTTGAAGTCATGGTTGTCCGCAGAGAGACTTGTTATTAGAGAAGGTATCAAGTTATGGAGCACAGCTTTAAGGCGTCCAGCAGCGAATGTGTTCTGTTTCGATTCCTCAAATGCCTCGTCTCTGGGCACATATATCGGAAATGGCTTCTCAATCCTGCTCTCTGCTTTCATGTCTGCCAAGAACATATCATGAATTAGCCCAATTAGTAATCAAATTGGTTAGTTTTCAATGGAGATTTATAAATTTTTTTGAAGAGTTGCAGAGACTAATTAACTAACCAGTATCAGTGGGAGGGCGCCCTGTTCGGCATCGTCTGGGATAAGGGATTTCTTCACCTCCAAGGGTTATCCTTGCGAAATCAATACCCTTATCTGGATTTCCCAGGTCGTTGTAGGTATCATAATCATATACTCTATCAGATGCTTTTCTAGTCCCTTTCCCATTTCCTCTTAGCTCCTTCAGTTCCTTCTCTCTCAACTCTCTCAGTCCAGTTGGTGTCTCAGATGGTAAATATGGCTGCCCAGAACAAAGAATATCTCAAATTAATATAAAATAATGGGCAAATTAATCCACCATTAATGGGTTTTCATGTTGCGAGGACAAGAGATGGTTCTGTTCGTGTACAGTTGACATTTTTTTTTCTTGTTTTTGTGTCAATGACGCAACAGAGATGGAAGACTATTCGAATAAGAAATTGAAATCTGGTGGCCACTTTTAAAGCCGTAAGGTTTTAGAACAATTTATAACTTTGAACAAGAAAAAGTCCAAATTGGTGGATGAATTTTTTTTCAACGAAGTCTAGTCTTGAAACAATTGACCTTGAATCTTCAATTGGATACAAAAACTAGTTGAAAATTTTACCAACTTCGATCTTTGGTGAATGTTGGAAAGTTTGAAAGTTGAAGGAAAGGAAAATCAAAGAAAAAAGAGGTGACAGAAAATGGAAAACTTTTTACCTTATTAGAGAAAAAGATCCTGTTTCCTGGATGATCTTTCTTAGATTGAACCCAGGAGTTGCAGACAAAATGAACAGGACCACAAGCAAATCCTTCGATAGTGATGGTCTCCAAGAAGAATTCGTTCTGATGCTTGTTGCTCACTGTTATGGCACCTGGCTCCCCAAAATTCGAGTCCACTGTCAGTTCTGCTGTGTAATGAACTCTTTCCGCTCGAACCTTTGATTTCTTCGACCAATTCAGAGCGGCTTGTGTGCTCTTCTTCGGCGCCTTTGTTTCTGCAGAATCGGAAAAATCCAAATTGGTAGATGTTCTAGAAACACACAGAAAATTTTACTACTTGGATCAAATTTGAGTGATTTACAACAAAAATCCAAAAACCCAGATAAAATTTTAAAGTAAGAACCCAGAAATTAAGCATACTGCCTGAATTAGATCAAACCCAAAAGCCAAGAAGGTGAGATTTTTATCACAAGAGGAAGACAACCCAGAAAGGAAAGCAAGCTATCTGGATCGAAATCAGCCCTAACAATCTAAACACAAAGGTTTCTTCCAATTTTAAGCGTAATTAAGTGAAGGGAGAAGAACTCACTTGGATCGATTTCGGAGCTAACAAGCTGTAAGGCAACATTCCTGCCAATCTTGTCGGTAAAATCGTCCAGGTGCTTTACAATTGTCTCCTTCAAATCTTCCTTGTTCTTCCTCCTGACAGTAACCACAGCTCTCACCTTAAACTTAACGGGCTTCTCTGGTACGACAAGCTTAACCAAATCCTCACTAATGGTAGCAACAGGAACCGATGCAGACTTCCTTGAATGCAATCTTCTTTTCTCCAAAGGAACCAAAACAGGAGAAAATGAAAGATTGTTGTTCTGTTTCTGATTGAACCGATGGTTAAACAAAACTCCTGAAGCAGGAGAAACAAAAGATGATTTCTCCATCAAAGATGAACCCAAGAATTCCTTGGCCATTGCCATGAATCTTCAGTTTTACTTTTACCCCTTTTGAGATCTCTGAGATTCTTGTTAGGATACTGAACCAGAGAGGAAAGAAGTAGAATCTGGGGAAGAACAGAAGATGATGATTTTTGTTGGTGATTGTTGATGAATTGGGTATTTATAGGAGACAAAAAGAGAGTGTTCTACTTTTAAAAAGGAGGAAATCGAGAGCCACTAAAATGATTCTCACCGTCCACACGTTTTTTAATTCCCTTATTAATCTGAGTTTTTGTTTTGGTTCTCTTCTGTAACCATTCAATTTTCCATTTTCAAAAGCTTGTGAATTGAAAGAGGACGGAGGAGGGAGAGGCTGCTTTGTGACTCACGAGTCAAAACGAGTGCAAAGCTTCCAAGTAAAAACGCGGTAACGGAAGCAAAGGAGCAGGTGGGGAACCATTCCCGAAAGTTCGAACCAGTCCCCAAAGTTCCTTATGTGGTCCCTTGCTTTTCTTGAAATGTCAATCCTATCTTTTTCAGAGTTACACCCGACCCGACCACATAAAATTAAGAGTGTGAATTTGAAATCGAAATCGATCCGTTTCTGTTATCAATGGTAGATGCGTCAATCGGTTTGCTTGGACCAATTTTGATCATTAGACCAAACCAAAATTCTCATTCTGGTTTGGTTCACTTCTGTCATTTTTCTTTATCATATTTTTTTCAATCTCATTACGATTTCTGATTTTGATCAACCCATTTGATCGGTCTGATTCGACTTCTTAACATTTCATGAAAACCCAAACTGATCCAAATTGCTAAGGGTTCGGTTTTCACTCATATTAGTTGGTCTAACTAGCTCAGGCTGAAAATTGACACCTTACTCAATGAGTGTCTTAGAAACTAATTTTGAGACCAATTATTAAATGGGACAAGACGGTTTTGATGCAAGTTTCCAACAGATCAACATTTTTAAGAGGTATATTTATTTTTCTGTTAATTAATATTTAATGAAAGTGTCTAAATGACACCCCTATAAGTATTAATAAGATTTTTTTTTGTACCAAAAAAAAAAATCATTTGACACCATAAAAAGGTAGTGTCAATAAAAAAATCTCGTACTTAATAGATATACCTTATATAATCATTATATATCCAAGAAATATTTGAATTTTTTATACTTTGAGGGCTTATTATATTACTAAATGGGATCAGCCCCTAGTTTTGGTCCAATACATATACTGGCCGGTTTTGAGATCGCCCTTTTAAAGAAATTGTTCTTGATTACCCAAAACAGTCCGGTTTGACATCCTTGACTTTTCTTTTCTTCGTTTTTTTTTTCTTTCTTTTAGGGTAATACATCCATAATTAAATAGGTATTTAAATACAATCGCAGCCCAAACCCAATCCTAAGTCAGCAAATATCGGAGGACAATCCTGACCATTGATCATTGATAATTGACTATTGACCATTGACATTTTGGATCAAGATTCAAGGTCTAGCTAAAAGAGTTTTATGTATTGACTTATTTATTTTTTATTTTTTTGGTAGACTTTGATTAGTTCAATAAATGTATAATTAAAAGAGATCAGATCTTTCCAACCAAAAAAAAAAGAGATCAGATCTCATGGGTGCTAATATCGATCGCATTATTTGATTCACTGCCATTGTAGGAAATAAAAGTGCAGGAGCAAAAAATGCAAAGAACATAGAATAATGCCAACTTCACGACACTGGACATTCTGTATCTCATGGTGGGTCTCACATTTTGCAAGTAATATTCAATCACTATTTTTTTACTTTTGGGGTAAATTCTACTATCACTACTCGTTTTGTTTCTATACGTAATTCCAGATTTTGTTTGTGTTCACGTTGGCGATTTCTTATGTAAATTCAACAGCTTCTTCCTTTTTTTTAGAGTTCCTCACCAAGCACACCCCTTCCCTTTCTCCGACCATAAAGTCCCTTGATCCCTTATCTTTGTCTTTCATCACCCATCAAGCAACATATGAGCCAGCCAATAGAAAGTAAGCTGATATTCGACCACTCTCTCCTGGTAGTCAAGTTTATTACGACCACCTCACTCAGTGGTTGAACTAATTGTAGAGCATCGTTGCCTTGACTCTGTTAGGGATATGGTAGTTTGATTGTTAATCTCTCTCTCTCTCTCTCTCTCTCTCTCTCTCTCTCTCTCTCTTATATTCTAACAGTAAAAGCCCCATGCAGTTGATTTCATTTTGCAACATATCTTTGGTGCAATGTGCAAATTCCTTCTTACACTACCTTTATAGGAAATCCTCCCTATCTCATACTTTGTTAGCTAGGAACCCTTTTTAGCTACAACCAAGAGAGCAAAATAATGCAATATAAAATAGGAAAATTTACCGCGCCACCCCCTAAAGAATGCCACGATTATAAGACCATCCCCTATGTTTCACCAAATTATACTCAGACCTCTTACCGTTAGTCACTATTAAGTGTCGAGTTAAAATGACCATTTAAGACAAGAGACAAGGATGAAGGGTTTGCTAACTTCATTTTCACCAAATTATACTCAAACCTCTTACCGTTAGTCACTATTAAGTGTCGAGTTAAAATGACCATTTAAGACAAGAGACAAGGATGAAGGGTTTGCTAACTTCATCATCCAGAGTTGCAGAGCAGATAACCTTGTAAATATAAGATATTAAGCAACAGAGACGAGGATGAAGAACAGGGAAAATGTCCTTCTAAACAAGCTAAAAGCTACAACTTCAATTCAAAGTAATTAAAGATTAGGACTACACAAAGATGAAATTGGGATACTGAAAAGAAAACCGTTACTGAAAACCTAGAGTACCATTTCCCATTGGGTATGGTAGTACTGTCTCTTTTTCTTCTCTTAATTTTTTTTGAACAAAGAGACTTGTTTATACATAGAGAAATCTAGAGAGGAGGGGAGGGAAGAGAATGGAGAGAAGGATGAGGATGACAATGGAGAATTGAGAGAGGTCTCACTGTCATCACATACTGAACTTCTTCATCATCTTTGTTACATCTGCAACTTAAGGCCTTATACGTGACCAGAATCTAGGTGAAGAGCTTGAAGAAGAAGCGGCGATTGTTCATAATTTGCAATTGGGGTTTCTTAGTTTTAGTTTTCATATTTCAAGGTTTTAGGTTTTAGGGAAGAGTCACGAGGGGTGAAGACCATGGCTTGGAATGGGGAGAGAGAAAAAACGATTGACTATATCAGAGGGGGTTTCGCCTGGTTGCCGCAAGGTCTTGTGGGTCACCGCAAGGTCGCCATCCATCGCTGATGCCGCTACTATGAACGATCTCCAGTGGTCCAACAGTGGCGGTTTGGGAGAAAGGTAAATTAGGTCTTGGAATGGGTCCAAAACCTATTAATTTGGGTAAAGAAATATTAACTTATTGAAAAGGTACTTTTGGTACTTTGTATTTAATAAGGCCATTTTGATATTTAAAATAAAATATAGTTGTTGACATCAGCAAATAAGGTATATTCTTTAATAGTGACTGATAGTAGGATGTCTGAGTATAATTTGGTGAAATAAAGAGGATGGTCTTATAATTGTGGCATTCTCCAGGAGGTGGCGTAATAAATTTCCCTATAAAAATATTAAGAATAAAAATATGTTATTTTTCTTCAACTAATACTTCTTTAAATATTATTGATTTGGTCATTTGTCGAACTGACGAAGATGCATCATCGCAAGACTATATATAGTTACATTGGAGAGTAGTAAGAGAGAGAGAGAGGCTACATTACACATATGCTTAACCCTCAACATATCATTTTGTGCATTGGAGAGCAATTACATACACATAAGCTCAACTCTCGACATATATTCTTCTTGCTTGTAAAAATACCATTTTATACACTCTACATGATAGTGAATGGCGTGTATGTCAAGTGTAGAATGTATGTGCAACAGAACAAAACACATTGTATTCACCTCTTACTATGTTGAATTTGTCTTCCTTTTTACAATAGAGGATGATCTTCTTCGGATTTGAGTCATTAATAGCAGTACAAAAATCATTGTAAAATAAAATGGAATTATGCAAGAACTTTATAAAAAAAAAAAAAAAGATTAACCCTGGGGATGGGGACATGGGAGGGAGAGAAAACAAAAAGGGAGGGTAGTTCGGACCATTCATCCAGTATGGGACGAACTTTATACTATTTTTGTGGTCTAGAGCACCAGACCAAGGTGTCAAGTATCTAATTTGTGGACTAGAAGACTTTACTCCAAAAAACTATGCAGCAACTTTTTTTCCCACTGTTTTTTGTCTTTAATTGTCTTCCTCTTCTTTGAAGGGAAGGGAGTAAGAAGAACACTAAGGCATGTTTACATACAAGTTATAACTACTAAGCGTCATTATACTTAGTTGTCAAAATTTAGACCTGAATTGGTATGATTTTTATTTCAATTTTGGAATTTTTTATTTTTTATTTATTTTTTACTTTTTTGAAACCAAGGGTGTCTCGATCTTTGATTGGACTAGTCCTTGGATCACTATGATATCACTTACACAAGATTGGGTCAGTTCAAGATGGAAACTCTTATGCGGTGGCCCCAAGAAATTAGGTGCAGCGAGAACAATTTGATCACGGGACGTCGCTTTCTGAGGTGGAGTACCATGTCCCCTCCAAGCCAACTTCGTTAACCTCTTGGTGTTGATTTTTTTTTTTTTTTTTTGCTAACGACAGGTATCTAAGTCTTCGGCCTGACTATTCCCATGGGCCCATATTGGGGTTGAATGAGAACCATTAAACTTTCACTGAAAGTAGTGAAGAGCACTAAACACCCCTGTGTGAGTGTCCCAAGATGTGCCTAATGAGAGTCGAATTTAAGACGTTCGAGTTTATGACTCGTACCAAGTTCGTTGCACACCAACTGCACTACCCCCTTGGGTTGACCCTTGGGGTTGATTAACTCTTATAAAATAACTAACAAATAAAATTTTTGTCAATAAATTAAAACTGATTGATTGCATCAATTTAAAAAATTTCAAGAATAAGAAATCTATTTGGTAATTTAATTTATGATATTAAGTTATCTATGGGGGCATATATGGGAAGGGAGTGGTGGTGGTGGTGGTGAAACCATTAAAAGGAGGATAAGAAAAAAATACAGTGTTTAATTTTTGAAATAAAATTACTTCTTTACCCATCAAATTGACCAAGTACTCGTTAAAGGGTAAGAGTGAATGTAATTTCAATTTCGAAATTAAAAGAATTTCTCACCTATTTTAGAATTTTGATGAAAATTTTAATTTTTATATAAAAATAAAATATAAAAGTCAAACCAAATAACTATCGAATTAGAAAAGTCCACCAATGCCTTCAACCTAGAAAACCCTTTTTTTTTTTTTTTTTGGTAAGATCCGCTTTAGATGTAGAAAAAAAAAAATTCATCTGAAAAAATATATAAATAAGAATAGAAAGAAACATGACAGTCAAGGTCCACTTTCCTTGCATTTCGTTCTAAATAACTCATATATACCTTTGCCTATTTTTGGGTGATTCTTTGACTGGCTAAATTGAATTATATTTTAGTTGTTGGATTGCCATGGTTATACATAAAGTGTCCCCAATAATTTTTTTCAAACTATTAGGATTAAATTTTTCCACTGATTTCAATCGAGGTATGAAGTTATCAATCCAGTAAATCTAACACCAATAGAATTAGAAATAAAATTCTCAAGATCAAACTTAATATAATTAGACTTTCATTTTTAAGTATTTCATATCATTTCACTTGAATTTAGTCCCCTTATAAGTTTTTTAACAATGGACCGAATTTTCTAAAGCCACGTACAATAGTGGAGAGAAATATATGAAGAGAGAGGGGATCTCATCAGAATTCAGGACTCTCTCATCGTTCAGCCACTGATGAAGGAAAACTTTATCTTTTATTAATATATTAATAGAAATGAAGTTAATGTAATAAAATAGTTAAATCATTTCTACTATGCGATAGTAATAGTAAAATCTGGAAGGGAAAAAAATTACTTTTGCACCTCTCCCCTCTCCCTTTCTCCGCAAAGTTTTGGATAGTTTTTTTGATTTGTTTCTATGCTAGAGGCTACTTTTCTATTAGGAAAAAGGCTGGTGTGTATCATCGGTCCACCGTCCTGCATTTGTGTGTCTTCTCTCAAGACATTCTCTTCCCTAACATATGGGTCCCTGATGGAGACATCAGAGTGTACAGGAGCAAGAAGAAGAAGAAGCAGCCATCTTTGTAGTTGGAATAATAGAAAGAAGAAGATCTTGTGGGCCCCAAGCTCGATCCAGATTTTAGAAGATCTTAGAAGATTTCAGAAGATCTTAAAAGATTTCAAAAGATCTTGTGGGTCCCAAGATCGATCCAGATTTTTAGAAGATCTTGGAAGATTTTGTGGACCCCACCAAATCTTATTTGATTCTAATATTTTGCTTTAAATCTAGTGATATTTGATTGTCTTAGACAATGAGGAAACTAGGATTTCTTTATATTGATCTATTAGGTAGTTTTTATTTCATGCAATTGAGTTTCTAAGTATCTTTTTATTTTTGGAACTTTACTCTCTTTAAGTGTAAGTCCATTGGCCATTGTTCATGCTCAATTAATGAAGAATATTGAAAATAAGAATAAACCCCCAAACCCCTCACGGTTCTCTCTCTCTCTCTATCGTTCTCTCATCTTTCTCTCTCGCCTCTTTCCTCCCTTACTCTCTCGGCTCTCTCTTCTCTCAATCTTCTTGTCTCGCCTCCCTTTCTTTCTTTTCAGTCTTATCTCTTTTTTTTTTCTGTTGTTGTGTTGTTATTACTGCACCTGCTACCTTACCTCATTGCTGCTGCAACACATTACTGGTGTTACAAAATTTCTGTTGCTGCACCTGCTGCCTTACCTCACTGCTGCTGCAACATATTCCTGCTGTTATAAACTTGTTGCTGCAACATATTTCTGTCGGTACAAAACTGCATTGCTGCACACTGCTGCCTTTACACCACTGCTGCTACTCTCTCTACAATTGGTTGGATGTATCTTCTTCAATAAAAGGTGGACTACAACCTCTTTATTTTGAAGAACCTGGATTTCTTCCTCTCTCCTTAGATCTGAATAACAGTATGGTAAAGTACTAAACTAAATCCTCCCCACCTCCCTAAATCCCTATTACATATATTGCAACCCATTGACGTTGAAGTCTGCCCTTGCCCTTTGTTTATGCTTATTTTATCGATTGTTGCATATCTAATTTTGGGTGTCTAGATGGATTTGTGCTAAATCTAATATTCATATGTCGTTTGTTCCCTTCTCCATGTCCCCACTTGAAACTTGAGTAAGAATTTATGTGTTTTTTCGTCTAAATTAATATTGTTTTTTGCTACTTTGTTTATTAATCTCGCTTTATCTTGCATGCTTAATCGTGTTTGCTGAGATTCTTTGGTCTTATTTACCTAAGCCCCTTGAGTTAACCTACCTAGTTAGTTAATCTTGTAGGAAACTTAGTCATCTAGGAACCCCCTACGTCATCTTGGTATCAGAGCATGGTTTTGTCTAGGTTGAGGGTAATTAAGTACTGCTGTCCCTTGTTTACATGTCTTATCTTTTGAGGTCTAGTCTCCGTCACCGTTTGTCTGTGGTCGAGTCTGACCTAAGAGAGCAATACCATAGATTAGAGGACACCCTTTTTTTTCTTAAGTTGGCGGGACCAAAGAGCATTGGACGTTATTCCCTCCAAAAGCATATACTTGAGAGGGAGATTTCTGACATCAAGATTGAAAGGGCTAACTGCTTATTTCAATTGGAGATCCTGAGTAGACCTTGAGTCTTTGGTGGCAACCGTACCTTTGGCTGCCCATCTCCTTATGTCCACTCGTAGTGGTAGAGCATACCAAGATATGTCTGCCCCTCCTAGCACCACCACCCAATCGGAGCAGCTGGCTGAATTCATGAAAGCCGTTCAAACTATACAGGAAACACAAGCTATCCATCTCCAAGCCCTTACCGATAAGTTGGCTGCCCTCGAGACAAGTGCCCAAAACCCTGATGGACGGCAAGGTCGTAACATAACTGGCACTGAACTTAGGGGCAGAGAAACTTAGGGGCAGAGGCCCTAACCCTGAGGAAGTAAACGAAAATAACCAGACTGACGGTTATGACCAGATAGGGGATAACTTCCAAGGACTAAGGCTTGGTAGGGATCAGGTTAGGGGTCGAGGCCCACCGCCAAGACGCCAAACCCAATATGGAGATGATGAGGGCTATGAGCACCATGATAGGGGCTTTGATGTCAGACGGATGATTAAGGTAGACGCCCCTACCTACGATGGTCAGATTGATGCTAGGATCCTTCTGGATTGGATCAAGCAGATGGATAGGTACTCCGATTTCTATGATATGCCAGAGGAAGTCCGCTACCGGTTTTCTAAGTTCAAACTTATTGGAGCTGCCCAGGACTTCTGGACAGACCTAGACTACCAGAAGGACCACCTAGGACTTGAGCCAATCACCACCTGGGTAGAGATGCAAGAGCGGCTCAAGAGGGAATTTTTGCCTATCACTTATAGGCTCCAGTTGTTGAATGAAATGAATACCCTGAAGCAAGGGAAGTTGATTGTGACCGAGTACATGAGCAAGTTCAATGAATTAAAAATTAGAAGCCGTATTCAGGAGGATGTTGAGCAGACACTATCCAGATTCCTTATCGGGCTCAACTCCGAAATTCAATCTCGTATGGCACCCCACCTGGTGCGAGACGTTCCACGAGCCTTCAGGATAGCCCTTGAGGTGGAATCCTCCATGAGAACTTATTCTCAGAGGAATAACTTCCAAGCTGGGGAGTCCCAATTTAGAAAACCACCCCAAGGCTCAACTGGATTCCCAAAACCTCCTGCTGCAAAACAGCGTCAATTTGACAACAAGGGTAAAGGAATTTTGGGAGAAGCGCCCAAGAGTAGTGGATAACAACAGTGCTTCAAGTGTCGTGGATTTGGTCACTTCTCCAGAGAGTGTCCCAATAGGAATCTTTACGTAGGAGAGCAGACCCCTGAGGAAAGTGACCAAGAGGGTTTTCAGGACCATAAGTATGAGGACCATAGGCCAGATGAGACCATATCTGATAAGGACACCGAGGAGGCCGGTGACCTCAAGCTCGGCATTGTGCGTTGCATGGTCTCACAACCTAAGAATAGCGACGATTGGCGATGAACTAATATTTTCATCACCTACACATGTCATCAGGGCAAGAACTGCCGCGTCGCCATAGACAGTGGGAGTTGCATGAATGTGGTTGCCAAAAGCGTTGTTGCTCGAATGGGCCTCAAACCTGAACCCCACCCCAAGCCTTACAAGGTTGCCTGGGTTGATCAGTCCACCATTCCCGTAAATCTGAGGTGTCTAGTTCCCTTACACTTTGCAGGATATGAGGATCAAGTGTGGTGTGATGTCCTAGAGATGGATGTTACCCACATCATTCTAGGTAGGCCCTGGTTATATGACCGGGATGTCACCAATTATGGGAAGTCTAACACCTATGTCTTTGAGTTCAAAGGGAAGAAGATCAGACTGGCACCCAGCCCCCCTAGGGAAGTTAGGGTTCCATAACACAAGGGAAGTACATCCAAATACATCCCCACCAAAACACTTAACATTTTAAATCAACAACAATTTGAAGGAGAGTGTCACGAGTCAGGGGTGATTTATGCTCTAGTTGCCATACAGAGTAATACCGATAGGTCACGCTTATTCACTGAGGCTCCTAGAGAAGTGCAACCCTTGTTGAGGAAATTCGAGAGGCTATTCCCTGAGGAACTACCTGATGAGTTACCGCCTATGCGTGATATCCAGCACGCTATTGACTTGGTTCCAGGATCCTCTCTCCTGAACTTATCCCATTACCGAATGAATCCCAAAGAACACGCCGAACTCAAACAGCAAGTGGATGAACTGTTGCAAAAGGGATTCATTAAGGAAAGCCTTAGCCCGTGTGCTGTACCTGCCTTGCTCATGCCAAAGAAAGATGGCACCTGGCGTATATGTGTTGATAGTAGGGCCATCATCCCTAGGCTTGATGACATGTTGGATATGATGGCAAACTCTTCGATCTTTTCAAAGATTGATCTCAAGAGCGGGTACCACCAGATTAGGGTCAGGCAGGGAGATGAGTGGAAGACAGCCTTCAAGACGAAGGATGGTCTCTTTGAGTGGTTAGTCATGCCTTTTGGCTTGTCAAATGCACCTAGCACTTTCGTGAGGGTAATGAATCAAGTGCTTCAACCATTCATTGGCAAGTTCCTTGTGGTTTACTTTGATGACATCCTCATCTATAGTAAGACCTCGTCTTCCCACTTGGATCACTTACAGAAGGTCTTTTATGTGCTCTCACAAGAGAAACTCTTTATCAACCTCAAGAAGTGCACCTTCATGAGTGATCAAGTCATCTTCCTGGGATTTGTTGTGTCAGCTCAGGGAGTATCTACTGACCCTGAGAAGGTGAGGGCGATTGTAGAGTGGCCTGAGCTAACTAACATTCATGAGGTACGAAGCTTCCATGGTTTAGACACTTTCTATAGAAGGTTCATCTACCGATTTAGTTCCATTATGTCTCCTATCACCGATTGCATGAAAAAGTAGTTTTAATGGACTAAGAGTGCTACGAAGGCCTTTAATGAGATTAAAAAGCTTATGACTAAAGCTCCAGTCCTGCGCCTCCCAGATTTCTCTAAGGTCTTCGAAGTTAACTGTGATGCATCTGGTATTGGGATAGGTGGTGTCCTAGGACAAGAGGGCCACCCTGTTGCCTATTTTAGTGAGAAGCTTAATGAAGCTAGGCAACGATATTCTACATACGACAAGGAATTCTATGCGATTGTTCAATCATTGCTCTATTGGCGACATTACCTTTTACCGCAATAATTCATACTATTCTCTGACCACCAAGCTTTAAGGTACCTTAGTGTCCAAAAGAAACTCAATCAGAGGCATGCCAAGTGGGTTGAGTTCATCCAAGAGTACACTTTTGTACTCAAGCACAGGCCTGGTGTCGAGAATACTGCTGTAGATGCACTGAGCCGGGTGAACATGTTCCTCAGTCGCACCAATGCTAGGAGTCGGGCTAGTGTGCTACTCCAAGCAATGAGTATAGAGGTTGTAGGGTTCGAGCGAGTCAAGGACCAATACCCCATCTGTCCTGATTTTAATGAGCCATTCACTTCCTTGAGTGAAGGCAAATCAGTCAACCGCTCAGACTACCTACTTAGCGAGGGCTTTCTTTTTAAAGGAAGTAAGTTGTGCATTCCCAGGACTTCACTCCGAGATTTCCTGATCTGGGAATTGCATGTTGGGGGAGTCACTGGCCACTTCGGTCGCGATAAGACCATCACCCTCGTTGAGGACCGATTCTTTTGGCCAGGACTGAAGAGGGATGTTGCTAGAGTTGTGGATCAGTGCAGGACATGCCAGACCGCCAAACAACAAAAGCAAAACATGGGTTTGTACACTCCTTTACCCGTTCCCCACTCCCCTTGGCAGGACCTTAGCATGGACTTTGTGCTTAGTCTACCAAGAACTTCGAGAGGCCACGATTCTGTTTATGTGGTTGTTGACCGCTTCTCGAAGATGGCCCATTTTATCCCATGCTCTAAGACCTCTGATGCATCCATAGTAGCCAAAATTTTATTTAGTGAGGTTGTCAAGTACCATAGGTTACCCCTCACCATAGTGTCCGATAGGGATGTTAAGTTTACTAGTCATTTTTGGAGGACCCTATGGCGGATGATGGGAACGAAACTCCGTTTCTCCTCAGCTTTCCACCCTCAGACCGATGGTTAAACTGAGGTTGTCAATAGGAGCTTAGGAAATTTATTGCGTTGCCTCATAGGAGAACACCTTACCAGTTGGGATCGAGTCCTTAGCCAGGCCGAGTTTGCATATAACAGTTCTAAGAACTGTACCACTGGTCTGTCCCCCTTTGAGATCTATTCAGGATACCAGCCTCGGGCACCCATAGACCTTATCCCAGTCATGTCTAGTTCTAGGACCTCCCAGTCAGCCGAATCTTTTGCTCAGCATATACATGATTTATATGCAGGTATAAGGAGACAGATAGCACTGAGCAATAAACAATACAAATAGAAGGCAGATGTGCACAGAATGCTACAAGAGTTTCAAGAGGGTGATATGGTGATGGTAAGAATCAAGCCACAACGTTTTGTTAGGGGAAAAACGAGCAAGCTACATGCTCGTAGCACAGGTCCGTTCAAGGTACTCAAGAGGATAGGTGCCAATGCGTATGTTCTTGATCTTTCAGCCAGCATGGAGATCAGCAATATTTTCAATGTTGAAGACCTAGTCCCATACCATGGTACCTCTACCTTCACCTCTTTTTATCTTTATGACCTTGAAGACTTCCCTTTCAACATTGATGAGACTTCTGAGCCAAGCCAACCACTTTCCCCCACCTCGTAACCACCTGTGCCTAAGGTCACGAGGAGAACTGAAGAAATTGAGGAAATCCTTGATGAGAGGATTGTGTCCACACACACTGGAGGTTCTAGAGAGTTCTTGGTCAAGTGGCATGGACGTCCGAAAATTGACAACACCTGGATCACAATGCAAGAAGTCCAACAACTCAACCCAAACCTATTTGAGTATTACATGAGCATTAATTCACTAGAGGTGAATTCTTCCAAGCCGGGGAGAGTTGATGGGGACATCAAAGTGTACAGGCACAAGAAGAAGAAGAAGCAGCCATCTTTATGGCTGAAAGAATAGAAAGAAGAAGATCTTGTGGGCCCCAAGCTCGATCCAGATTTTAGAAGATCTTAGAAGATTTCAGAAAATCTTGTGGGTCCCAAGATCGATCCAGATTTTTAGAAGATCTTGAAAGATTTTGTGGACCCCACCAAATCTTATTTGGTCCCAAGATCGATCCAGATTTTTAGAAGATCTTGGAAGATTTTGTGGACCCCACCAAATCTTATTTGATTCTAGTACTTTGCTTTAAATCTAGTGATATTTGATTGTCTTAGACAATTAGGAAACTAGGATTTCTTTATATTGATCTATTAGGTAGTTTTTATTTCATGCAATTGAGTTTCTAGGTATCTTTTTATTTTTGGAAGTTTACTCTCTTTAAGTGTAAGGCCATTGGCCATTGTTCATGCTCAATTAATGAAGAATATTGAAAACAAGAATAAACCCCCAAACCCCCAAACCCCTCACAGCTCTCTCTCTCTCTCGTTCTCTCATCTTTCTCTCTCGCATCTTTCCTCCCTTACTCTCTCGGCTCTCTCTTCTCTCAATCTTCTTGTCTCGCCTCCCTCTCTTTCTTTTCAGCCTTATCTTCTTCTTTTTTCTGTTGTTGTGTTGTTATTACTGCACCTGCTACCTTACCTCACTGCTGCTGCAACACATTACTGGCGTTACAAAATTGCTGCTGCTGCACCTGCTGCCTTACCTCACTATTGCTGCAACATATTCCTGCTGTTATAAACTTGCTGCTGCAATATATTTCTGCCGGTACAAAACTGCATTGCTGCACACTGCTGCCTTTACACCACTGCTGCTACTCTCTCTACAATTGGTTGGATGTATCTTCTTCAACAAAAGGTGGACTACAGCCTCTTTATTTTGGAGAACCTAGATTTCTTCTTCTCTCCTCAGATCTGAATAACAGTATGGTAAAATATTAAACTAAATCCTCCCCACCTCCCTAAATCCCTATTACATATATTGCAACCCATTGACGTTGAAGTCTGCTCTTGCCCTTTGTTTATGCCTACTTTATCGATTGTTGCATATCTAATTTGGGTGTCTAGATGGATTTGTGCTGAACCTAATATTCATATGTCGTTTGTTCCCTTCCCCATGTCCCCACTTGAAACTTGAGTAAGAATTTATGCATTTTTCTGTCTAGATTAATATTGCTTTTGGCTACTTTGTTTATTAGTCTCGTTTTATCTTGCATGCTTAATCGTGTTTGCTGGGATTCTTTGCTCTTATTTACCTAAGCCCCTTGAGTTAACCTACCTAGTTAGTAAATCTTGTAGGAGACCTAGTCATCTAGGAACCCCCCTACATCATCTTGGTATCAGAGCATGGTTTTGTCTAGGTTGAGGGTAATTAAGTACTGTTGTCCCTTGTTTACATGTCTTATCTTTTGAGGTCTAGTCTCCGTCACAGTTTATCCGTGGTCGAGTCTGAGCTAAGAGAGCGATATCATAGATTAGAGGACACCCTTTTCTTTCTTAAGTTGGCGGGACCAAATAGCATTGGACATTATTCCCTCCAAAAGCATATACTCGAGAGGGAGATTTCTGACCTCAAGATTGAAAGGGCTAACTGCTTATCTCAATTGGAGATCCTGAGTAGATCTTGAGTCTTTGGTGGCAACCGTACCTTTGGCTTTCCATCTCCTTATGTCCACTCGTAGTGGTAGAGCATACCAAGATATGTCTGCCCCTCCTAGCACCACCACCCAACCGGAGCAGCTGGCTGAATTCATGAAAGCCGTTCAACCCATACAGGAAACACAAACTATCCATCTCCAAACCCTTACCGATAAGTTGGCTGCCCTCGAGACAAGTGCCCAAAACCCTGATGGACGGCAAGGCCGTAACATAACTGGCACTAAACCTAGGGGCAGAGGCCCTAACCCTGAGGAAGTAAACGAAAATAACCAGACTGACGGTTATGACCAGATAGGGGATAACTTCCAAGGACTAAGGCATGGTAGGGATCAAGTTAGGGGTCGAGGCCCACCGCCAAGACGCCAAACCCAATATGGAGATGATGAGGGCTATGAGCACCATGATAGGGGCTTTGATGACAGACGGATGATTAAGGTAGACGCCCCTACCTACGATGGTCAGATTGATGCTAGGATCCTTTTGGATTGGATCAAGCAGATGGATAAGTACTTCGATTTCTATGATATGCCAAAAGAAGTCCGCTACCGGTTTGCTAAGTTCAAGCTTATTGGAGTTGCCCAGGACTTCTGGACAGACCTAGAGTACCAGGAGGACCACCTAGGACTTGATCCAATCACCACCTGGGTAGAGATGCAAGAGCGGCTCAAGAGGGAATTTTTGCCTATCACTTATAGGCTCCAGTTGTTGAATGAAATGAATACCCTGAAGCAAGGGAAGTTGACTGTGACTGAGTACATGAGCAAGTTCAATGAATTAAAAATTAGAAGCCGTATTCGGGAGGATGTTGAGCAGACACTATCCAGATTACTTACCGGGCTCACCTCTGAAATTCAGTCTCGTATGGCACCCCACCTGGTGCGAGACGTTCCACAGGCCTTCAGGATAGCCCTTGAGGTGGAATCCTCCATGAGAACTTATTCTCAGAGGAAGAACTTCCAAGCTGGGGAGTCCCAATTTAGAAAACCACCCCAAGGCTCAACTGGATTCCCAAAACCTCCTCCTGCACCACAGCGTCAATTTGACAACAAGGGTAAAGGAATTTTGGGAGAAGTGCCCAAGAGTAGTGGACAACAACAGTGCTTCAAGTGTCGTGGGTTTGGTCACTTCTCCAGAGAGTGTCCCAATAGGAATCTTTACGTAGGAGAGCAGACCCCTGAGGAAAGTGACAAGAGGGTTTTCAGGACCATGAGTATGAGGACCATAGGCCAGATGAGACCATATCTGATGAGGACACCGAGGAGGTCGGTGACCTCAAGCTCGGCATTGTGCGTTGCATGGTCTCACAACCTAAGAATAGCGACGATTGGCGACAAACTAATATTTTCATCACCTACACATGTCATCAGGGCAACAACTGACGCGTCGGGAGTTGCATGAATGTGGTCGCCAAGAGCACTGTTGCTCGAATGGACCTCAAACCTGAACCCCACCCCAAGCCTTACAAGGTTGCCTGGGTTGATCAGTCCACCATTCCTGTAAATCTGAGGTGTCTAGTTCCTCTACACTTTGCAGGATATGAGGATCGAGTGTGGTGTGATGTCCTAGAGATGGATGTTGCCCACATCATTCTAGGTAGGCCCTGGTTATATGACCGGGATGTCACCAATTACGGGATGTCTAACACCTATGTCTTTGAGTTCAAAGGGAAGAAGATCAGACTGACACCCAGCCCCCCTAGGGAAGTTAGGGTTCCAGAACACAAGAGAAGTACATCCAAACACGCCCCCACCAAAACAGTCAACATTTTAAATCAACAACAATTTGAAGGAGAGTGTCACGAGTCAGGGGTGATTTATGCTCTAGTTGCCGTACAGAGTAATACCGATAGGTCACGCTTATTCACTGAGGCTCCTAGAGAAGTGCAACCCTTGTTGGGGAAATTCGAGAGGCTATTCTCTGAGGAACTACCTGATGAGTTACCGCCTATGCGTGACATCCAGCACGCTATTGACTTGGTTCCAGGATCCTCTCTCTCGAACTTACCCCATTACCGAATGAATCCCAAAGAACACGCCGAACTCAAATGGCAAGTGGATGAACTGTTGCAAAAGGGATTCATTAAAGAAAGCCTTAGCCCGTGTGCTGTACCTGCCTTACTCACGCCAAAGAAAGATGGCACCTGGCGTATGTGTGTTGATAGTAGGGCCATCAATAAGATCACCATCAAGTATAGGTTCCCTATCCCTAGGCTTGATGACATGTTGGATATGATGGCCAAATCTTCGATCTTTTCGAAGATTGATCTCAAGAGCGGGTACCACCAGATTAGGGTCAGGCCGAGAGATGAGTGAAAGATAGCCTTCAAGACGAAGGATGGCCTCTTTGAGTGGTTAGCCATGCCTTTTGGCTTGTCAAATGCACCTAACACTTTCATGAGGGTAATGAATCAAGTGCTTCAACCATTCATTGGCAAGTTCCTTGTGGTTTACTTTGATGACATCCTCATCTATAGTAAGACCCCGTCTTCCCACTTGGATCACTTACAGAAGGTCTTTCATGCGCTCTCACAAGAGAAACTCTTTGTCAACCTCAAGAAGTACACCTTCATGAGTGATCAAGTCATCTTCCTGGGATTTGTTGTGTCAGCTCAGGGAGTATCTGCTGACCCTAAGAAGGTGAGGGCGATTGTAGAGTGGCCTGAGCCAACTAACATTCATGAGGTACGAAGCTTCCATGGTTTAGCCACTTTCTACAGAAGGTTCATCTACCGGTTTAGTTCCATTATGTCTCCTATCACCGATTGCATGAAAAAGGAGTTTCAATGGACTAAGAGTGCTACGAAGGCCTTTAATGAGATTAAAAAGCTTATGACTGAAGCTCCAGTCCTACGCCTCCCAGATTTCTCTGAGGTCTTCGAAGTTAACTGTGATGCATCTGGTATTGGGATAGGTGGTGTCCTAGGACAAGAGGGCCACCCTGTTGCCTATTTTAGTGAGAAGCTTAAAGAAGCTAGGCAACGATATTCTACATACGACAAGGAATTCTATGCGGTTGTCCAATCATTGCGCTATTGGCGACATTACCTTTTACCGCAAGAATTCGTACTATTCTCTGACCACCAAGCTCTGAGGTACCTTAGTGCCCAAAAGAAACTCAATCAGAGGCATGCCAAGTGGGTTGAGTTCCTCAAAGAGTACACTTTTATACTCAAGCACAGGCCTGGTGTCGAGAATACTGCTATAGATGCACTGATCCGGGTGAACATGTTCCTCAGTCGTACCAATGCTAGGAGTCAGGCTAGTATGCTACTCCAAGCAATGAGTGTAGAGGTTGTAGGGTTTGAGCGAGTCAAGGACCAATACCCCACCTGTCCTGATTTTAATGAGCCGTTCACTTCCTTGAGTGAAGGCAAACCAGTCAACCGCTCGGACTACCTACTTAGGGAGGGCTTTCTTTTTAAAGGAAGCAAGTTGTGCATTCCCAGGACTTCACTCTGAGATTTTCTGATTTGGGAATTGCATGCTGGGGGAGTTGCTGGCCACTTCGGTCGCGATAAGACCATCACCCTCGTTGAGGACCGATTCTTTTGGCCAGGACTGAAGAGGGATGTTGCTAGAGTTGTGGGTCAGTGCAGGACATGCCAGACCGCCAAACGACAAAAGCAAAACACGGGTTTGTACACTCCCCTACCTGTTCCCCACTCCCCTTGGCAGGACCTTAGCATGGACTTTGTGCTTGGTCTACCAAGAACTTCGAGAGGCCACGATTCTGTTTATGTGGTTGTTGACCGCTTCTCGAAGATGACCCATTTTATCCCATGCTCTAAGACCTCCGATGCATCCATAGTAGCTAAACTTTTCTTTAGTGAAGTTGTCAAGTACCATGGGTTACCCCTCACCATAGTGTCCGATAGGGATGTTAAGTTCACTAGTCATTTTTGGAGGACCCTATGGCGGATGATGGGAACGAAACTCCGTTTCTCCTCAGCTTTCCACCCTCAGACCGATGGTCAAACCAAGGTTGTCATTAGGAGCTTAGGGAATTTATTGCGTTGCCTCATAGGAGAACACCTTACCAGTTAGGATCGAGTCCTTAGCCAGGCCGAGTTTGCATATAACAGTTCTAAGAACCGTACCACTAGTCTGTCCCCTTTTGAGATCTGTCCAGGATACCAGCCTCGGGCACCAATAGACCTTATCCCAGTCGTGTCTAGTTCTAGGACCTCCCAGTCAGTCGAATCTTTTGCTCAACATATACATGATTTGCATGCAGGTATAAGGAGACAGATAGCACTGAGCAATGAGCAATACAAATCGAAGGCAGATGTGCACAGAAGGCTACAAGAGTTTCAAGAGGGTGATATGGTGATGGTAAGAATCAAGCCACAACGTTTTGTTAGGAAAAAAGCGAGCAAGCTACATGCTCGTAGCACAGGTCCGTTCAAGATACTCAAGAGGATAGGTGCCAATGCGTATGTTCTTGATCTTCCAATCAGCATGGAGATCAGCAATATTTTCAATGTTGAAGACCTAGTCCCATACCATGGTACCTCTACCTTCACCTCTTTTTATCCTGATGACCTTAACGACTTCCCTTTCAACATTGATGAGACTTCTGAGCCAAGCCAACCACTTCCCCCCACCTCGTTACCACCTGTGCCTAAGGTCACGAGGAGAACTGAAGAAATTGAGGAAATCCTTGATGAGAGGATTGTGTCCACACACACTAGAGGTTCTAGAGAGTTCTTGGTCAAGTGGCATGGACGTCCGGAAATTGACAACACCTGGATCACAATGTAAGAAGTCCAACAACTCAACCCAGACCTATTTGAGTATTATATGAGCATTAATTCACCAGAGGTAAATTCTTCCAAGCCAGGGAGAGTTGATGGGGACATCAAAGTGTACAGGCGCAAGAAGAAGAAGAAGCAGTCATCTTTGTGGCTGGAATAATAGAAAGAAGAAGATCTTGTGGGCCCCAAGCTCGATCCAAATTTTAGAAGATCTTAGAAGATTTCAGAAGATCTTGTGGGTCCCAAGATCGATCTAGATTTTTAGAAGATCTTGGAAGATTTTGTGGACCCCACCAAATCTTATTTGATTTTAGTACTTTGCTTTAAATCTAGTGATATTTGATTGTCTTACACAATTAGGAAACTAGGATTTCTTTATATTGATCTATTAGGTAGTTTTTATTTCATGCAATTGAGTTTCTAAGTATCTTTTTATTTTTGGAAGTTTACTCTCTTTAAGTATAAGGCCATTGGCCATTGTTCATGCTCAATTAATGAAGAATATTGAAAACAAGAATAAACCCCCAAACCCCTCACGGTTCTCTCTCTCCCTCGTTCTCTCATCTTTCTCTCTCGCCTCTTTCCTCCCTTACTCTCTCGGCTCTCTCTTCTCTCAATCTTCTTGTCTCACCTCCCTCTCTTTCTTTTCAATCTTATCTTCTTTTTTTTTCTGCTGTTGTGTTGTTATTACTGCACCTGCTACCTTACCTCACTGTTGCTGCAACACATTACTGGCGTTACAAAATCGTTGTTGCTGCACCTGCTGCCTTACCTCACTACTGCTGCAACATATTCCTACTGTTATAAACTTGCAGCTACAACATATTTCTGCCGGTACAAAACTGCACTGCTGCACACTGCTGCCTTTACACCATTGCTGCTACTCTCTCTACAATTGGTTGGATGTATCTTCTTCAACAAAAGGTGGACTACAACCTCTTTATTTTGGAGAACCTGGATTTCTTCTTCTCTCCTTAGATCTGAATAACAGTATGGTAAAGTACTAAACTAAATCCTCCCCACCTCCCTAAATCCCTATTACATATATTGCAACCCATTGGCGTTGAAGTCTGCCCTTGCCCTTTGTTTATGTCTATTTTATCGATTGTTGCATATCTAATTTGGGTGTCTAGATGGATTTGTGTTGAACCTAATATTCATATGTCGTTTGTTCCCTTCCCCATGTCCCCACTTGAAACCTGAGTAAGAATTTATGTGTTTTTCCGTCTAGATTAATATTGCTTTTGGCTACTTTGCTTATTAGTCTCGCTTTATCTTGCATGATTAATCGTGTTTGCTGAGATTCTTTGGTCTTATTTACCTAAGCCCCTTGAGTTAACCTACCTAGTTAGTTAATCTTGTAGGAGACCTAGTCATCTAGGAACCCCCCCTGCATCACCCACTCTCTGCAAAAAGATCTAATGTGCCTGGAGGAAGAGTTGGGGTTGTCCATAAAGAACTCTGCCCTTATACCTCAAAAAACAATAATAACATTTAAAATCTTATCTCAATTTACTGGGGTTAATTATATGAAGATTTTAAATAAAGACAAGGGGGAGGATATATGAAAAAAGATTGATAAGTTACGACTAATTATACAAAATGCTGGCTGTCAATCTGATGCACCAGTGGTCTAGTACTACAAATCAGCCACAGATTTATAACAACAGACCATAACAAAGGCCTGTACACTTGTACCACTTATCTTTAAAAAAAGCCAGTGATCTAATTTGATGGAAACCCATCAAACTTGTATAATTTCTAATCTAATCTAAGTACTTTTTTCCGCTAAAAGATAATAATAATCTAATTAGTCTACGTACATAGTATTGTAACAAGCTGAAATTAATGGAAAATGAAATGGGATTAGTTTTTTATTTTAATTAGCTGACCTTCTGCATGAGAACGGAGTACTCCACTTGTTCTTCCCAATTCCAAGCCTTTTCGTTTGTCTCCTTTATCTATCAGAGAACGAGATGGTGTCGTCAATTGTACATAAATCTGTAAAACAATAAGATTTAAAGAGATTGTTTTCTGATCTCTTCTACACTAATATTTATCTGGGTTCTGTTCCTTAATTTAGATATAAAATTTGAGAGAAAAATAAGGAAAACTAACAGTTTCCCTACCTTTCTATTTTCTATTTTCAAGAGAGTCAGATGGGCTTACAAGATAATCAGGAATCTTTCAACATATACAGAGTATAATGTGGCAAATCAACCCGTTAGAAGTGGTAAATCCAAGTCAGAACTCCATCTTGGGGTGGTAAAGGGAGCCATTCACCCACATATGTCGAAGGGATAATCATTTACTCAACTTATTCAGCCTTGGTTTGGACTTTGGAGGACAGCTTATCACATTTCAACAATTAACTAACTAAAGGACTGATGTTTCCTGAGGTCATGGTCACTTTCACGGTGGTTCATCGACCACGTGCAAAGGAAGGGCGGGGGGGGGGGTTTGGGCCGAGAGAGAGGTAGAAGTGATGGGTCATATCTGGATGTCCTATCATTCAGCCACAAATGAAAGAAAACTTTGTCCTCAATTAAATGAAACATTAGGATTTTTATGGCGAAATAATTTCTAAACTATTATCTATATATGGAAGCTACAGATGGGAGCCCTAATTTTATTATGTCGAAGGATGACCCAATAATTCTTACTATTGGATAGCTAGGGAATGATTATTGAAGATTTGAAATGCCCTTACTATTACCAGAGTCGCATAAGTGATGGCGCCCTTGATTTAAGGGATTAATTTTTGATCACCGTGGTTGAGGGAAAACTCAATCCTTCTGTCTTTCAGTTTTTATCAGCTCTCCCCCGCCCCCCCCCCCCCCCGCCCTTTCCCTTTCCCTTTCCCTTTCCCTTTCCCTTTCCCTTTCCCTCCCACCTTTTAATTTTTCTAGTTATATGGAAAAAGAAAAGCATATGCTAAATTTTAGGTATCCTTCCCTCATAGGACCAACATTTTCAAAATGATTTGAACCCAAGATTTCTCCATAGTTGCTTTCACAAACAAATATAGGCAATAATTCCTTTATTCCCGCATAGAAAATGAGAAAGAGTTTGAACTTGGTCATATGCCCTAATGGAAACTATGAAGGTAAAGTTCTTTGAAGAGAAGGCTCTCTCTCCCGTGAGTCCAGTGGTTTTTTCACATAGGCACACCAAGCCTAGCCAGGTTAGTGTCCCACTTACCTTTTTGGTTGGTGTAGCAAGTGTGGACTTGCGCATAGGCCTAATTTTTTTTTTTTTTTCAGTCAGGCTATGTTAAAAGGAAGAAGAAAATATAACAAGGGAAAAAAAAAAAAAACAATACAACCCCGGGAAGTGAGTCTCCACCTTTAGCATTGTCATCAGTAAGAAAATTCACAACCGTTATCTCATAAGCCTATATTTACGTCTTGACATTGCAACTCTTGCCAACTCATCAGAGATATGTCTGGCAAGGTAAACATTAGACATGAAATTTGCGTTTTTGCTACCTCTTTTGCCAAAAAATTTCCATTGGATTTGCTTTCCTAAAACAGTGGATGATCCTCCACTCGATAAAAGCAAGGAAAGTCTTGAGATTGGACCACTCTTGAGCTCCAAACCAAGGAATACCTTTATTCTGGCTCATTTATTTTTATAGAACAAACAAAAGAAACAAAAACCGATCAAGCCAACACTAAAACAACTTGACTAGCGATACCCCATCTTCGACATTGCCATTGGCAAGAGAAGCTAGCCACACCAAACATGGAAAAGAGAAAGAAATAGACTACAAGATGTGAGATCTCTGACGGCCTACATATCTGATTCTATATCACTTCTCACCAAGGTAGGATAGAGAATAGATGACTAAGGGGTACTAGACTTTGCCATGGACTTGGCAAGTTAGGCAACAATTGGGCTTTCCTCCCTATAACTATGAGATACCTTCCACTCAATTGAGGCAATTGTAAGACCGCAGGGAAATCCATCTTGGTGAAACAGACCGTGGCACGAACTTTTATGAACCAACATAGTAACCGCTGCTGTAACGGCGATGAACTCAAAATCCATTCATTAGATCATTCAACAGGATTGGATTTATTTGCAATCTTATCTTCGTTCCATTGATTGAAAGGTTTCTCACTGTTACATAGAAGCTAATCTATAGCGAATTACCTTGCAAAGAATGAGCCAAAAATGAGTATATCAAACAACAACTGCTTGGCGTAGTTGGGGAACTGTGGTGTGCAAAAAACCAATGCTCACTAGGAGGTCTTGAGTTCGAATCTCCTAGATGTTACTTACTTCCCTCCATACAGAAAATATCTTTACCTACTTCCTGGATAAAGCGAGAATTGATAATCCAATTCATTAATTCACCCCAACGCTATTATTTCTCTTTCTATATTATCATTCAGATTTGTTGAGCACTACAACCCTTGGTGTCCCTAAGTGTGCACTATTTGGGTTCAACACTCCTAGGATACCCTCAAGAGGTTGATACATAAGGAACCCAGATTGCACCAAAAAATGCATCTACAACCTTAAGAAAAGTAATCATTTTGCAGAACTCAATCGGCATCTTTCATTGCTGCATTGGAGAAACTGAGTCTGAAATCGAGACTCCACCCAGGTTCTCTTTGGTTGACATTAGTTGAGACACTATTGGGAAGCCACGGTTCCATTTTAACTGAGCTTTTATGTTTAGGTTTATCTATCTACTGATGGCAATGCTGAAGGTGAATACGAAGACTGCCTTTGTTATTCTTTTTGGTTTGGCCTTTGAGTGATTCTTGTATTCACTCACTCTTTCTTAATTTAATATTTCATGCTGATCTTAAATTAAAAAAAAAAAAAAAAAAAAGAGATAATTGTTGAATCAATAATCACTACAAGATTTTTTAACAAGTGAAGCCAATGGAAGCTATTTATTTAATTGAGAAATAATTTTTTGGCAATTTACAAGTAATTCGTTTAACAAAATCTAGGGGAAATTCAGGATTAAGCTCACTGAGCCATCCCTACTACTGAGGCTCTTTAGATTTAAAACTACGTAGTTTTGGCTTAGAGAAGACGAATGGTGCTCCTCTGATACACACCTTCACCCCCTTGCCGTGAGCCACCACTCCCTCTAGGCCATAGCCCCTCTTCCTGGCACCCCCCCTGCCCATCCCCCAGTCGTGTGCTCCTCTGCTGCGCACCTCTCACCGCGTTGCCTTTATCCACTACTCCCTCCAGGCCATAGCCTCTCTATTATGTCCCATAGATGACAAGTTTTAGAAAACAGGTGGACCAATTCCTGCAACTGTGCCTCCCTTTCGCCCGTCCTTTGTTCCTATCTTGCTTGCTCAAATCATGGGTTTCTTTCTTCTAGCTTAACCCTCCAATCTTTCATTTTCTCTCTTCAATTGGATTTGTTTCCTTCTCTGTGATGGAGTGCTCAGATTGTGCTCACAAACTCATTAAAGATAGAAAATCTATTCTGAAAGCGGATTATCAAACATATTTTTTGTCCTGGTAATAATTTTGTTCAATTAAAGCAATTAAACAATTTCAATTTTTTGACCAATTAATAAATATTTGTTGACATATTCCAAGAAATTAAAGAAAATTTAAACACCATTATACCGAACAGATCCTTTAAGGGCAAAATGCATAAATGAAATTAGGTCAAAAGGCTTCAAGCTTAAGCTCTGATCAGTCATCTGCCTGACCCCAACTTGTTGGGGCTCTATAGATTTAAAACTCTGTCTTTGTAGTACTTTGAAGGAACTTCATGAACCAAACGGACGACAGCTTTGGGTATCTCTTCAGCCCATCTTTGTAATCTATGTAGTTGATGCCAAACCGAACTGTATATCCGGAATTCCACTCAAAGTTGTCAAACAATGACCATGCAAAGTATCCTTTCACATTTACGCCTTTCCTATGAAAAATAGTTTACGTTAGATGTTGGAAAAAGTTTTCCTCCACCCTGTAGGAAGGGTTCAGCCACCATCTGAAGGTCCTAAAACATCCCTCAATATACTAACGAATTTGGGACCATTTAGATAACAGCAAAGTTCCTTCGAGAAAATAGGGGAAAACTCCTTAATTGATGGGCCATGTGATTGAGATTGTCCCAAATTGACGGAGAACAAGAAAGCAACTTGTGGAGGGGGCTTATAGTAGATAAATACTCACTTGATGGCCTTGTGGATAAATTGAAGATGGTTATTGTAGTAATCTATTCTCCATTTGTCAGCTAGAGCTTCTTCCATTGTGAATGTACCGTTATTGGACTCTGATACTCCTAAAAAAAATCCAAAATCAAATCACATCCATTAGATGCTGCAATGATAAGCTGATTTCATGATATTTAAGGCCAAAAAACTCACCATTCTCAGTAATATAAATCTCTGGATCATTGTATTCTTTCTTAGTATAGTTCAGCAACTCCCATATTCCTTCTGGATATACACGAAGCCAAGCTGAACCAGTCTGTAATAATATTCACATAATCTCATTAATTACAACATGTTAATGTAAGAAGAACCAATACATTACATAAGTATACTCTGATAGTTGGGGTAATTCTCACAGTTGGACCAATGGATTTCCCATCTCTCTCCTCTGTCATTATAAAAAAAATTTGATTAATTATAAATTCTGATAATCTGATTCAACTTAAGATGTCATTAACTTATAATATAAACAGTGTAAGGATCACATTTGAACTTACGCAAGAGCTTAGCGCAAGAATCTGTAGTATAAGTCGTGTTAACATCTTTGCAATGCTTATCGTTAGCCACATAATAAGCTGTATAGTAATTGAGTCCGAGGAAGTCAAATGAGCCTTTAAGCAGTCTCATTTCCTTCTTTGAAAATTCTGGCAAGCGGTTTTTCACTCTGGATCTCATGCTCTTGGGATAGTGACCGTGAGTTAGAGGGCTCAAAAACCTAATTAAGAAATAATAAAGAGAATTATTACTAGTATAACAGAAGTGTATAAAACTAGTTAGGGTTCTTTAGGTTTAACATCTGGACCTTTTTTTTGCCCAAAAGGTCTCTTGAGATGAGGGATAAATGTTAGGGATTTGGGTAGAACTCATCTTCAAAAACTAGCTATTAAGGAGAGGGTGCTTAAGTACCTATAAGTCTCCACATTGGCTACCTACTTTCAATTTGGGATTATTATTTTTGCCTACCGAAATCTTCTCAGATTTCATCCTCGAAGGCACATCACGTTCCCATGCCTTAGATCTTACCAGAATCTTGGCTCTGCCACACCCTAATCCAACCAAACCTTAGCTCTTATACCACTTGTTCGAAGATTGGGTAGAACTCATCCTCAAAAGCTAGATGTTAAAGAAAGGATGCTCAAGCACCTATAAGTCTCTACATTAGGCTACCACTACTGATGTAGTATTATAATTTCCGCTACCATGTGGAACCCCAACAAGAGATAGGTAAGGACTCTATATATACTCTTGTAGTCTAAAGGGAAAGATACTAAAAAAAACCCTAGTTCTCTCTTCCCTGTGAATGTAGGCTTATGGCTGAACCATATAATTCTTGTGCTTCTTCTCCTTCTTCTTCTTTGTTTTCTTCTCTTACTTGGATCTTCAACATCCAGTTGGATCGATGGAGAATTCAGTCATTTTTTTTTTTCTTTTGGGGGGTGGGGGGGGAGAATAACACAATCAGGTAAGCTACATAGAGTCATGTAATTACAGAATTATACTTACCATCCATACATGAAATCAAGTGCTCTTCGAGATGCAGCAACATCTGAATGGTGCTCACTATAAGGTACCATCCAATGTGAGTTTAATGTTATTCCAATCTTTCCATTTTGAGATGCCTGCCAAACACACACACATTAATGTTTTCCAACCAAACCTTAACATGCCACTTTAAACTCTATAGGTTTGGTAAACTAAAGCTTAAGTATCCACCATTTTTATCAATCAATGCAAATTAAAATTTTTGAGATCTAAACTACAACTCAAGAATCAGTCTTAGTATTTATAACCTGATACTTGTCCCTGTACAAATTCACTGCGGCTGCATGAGCAAGAAGTTGGTGGTGCCCTACCAAATAAGGTTCTGTCGAAGAATTCCCTTTAGAACAATTGGAACATCGGCCTGGTGCCAAGGTTCCCTCATTGTAGCCTATAACATAGCTCACTGGCTCATTTAAAGTGATCCAATGCTTCACCCTATCACCAAATTCTTTGAAACAAATGTCCGCATAGCCTTGAAAATCATAACTGTGCATTATATTGGCTTGTTCAGTACTGCAACATCTTTGGAAGTTAGGAAATGAAAAGATGGAAATTAATTTATTGCTGCTTACATAATGTCTGGACTTAAAAAACCACCATATTTGTCTTCCAAGGCTTGGGGTAAATCCCAATGAAACAAAGTGACAAAGGGCTGGATTTCTGCAAATGATAACATAGAATGTTTTTATATGCATGTGAAATCCTATAACATATGTGTGTGAGAGAGAGAGAGAGCAATTACTATTGGCTAGAAGCTCGTTGATGAGATTGTTGTAATATTGAACGCCTTCCTCGTTTACTCCCCCACTTTGCTTTCCATCTGATAGAGAATAGAAAAAAAAGAATACAAAAACAAAAACAAAATGAAAAAGTTTTATAAGCATTATACATAAAAAAGAGGAGGGCAAGACAAGGCTGGAAAGGGCGAGGGCAAGGGAGAGGGCGAGGGCGAGGGCGAGGGCGGACTTTGTCCAGGCATACATGCTCAGACACTGGACCGCTCCAGTTGATGTTTTTACGTGCACTGTTATTGGTCCTCTTGTTGGCATAAAAACTATATTTGGATGGAAAAATTTCCCCTCACAAAAATGATAAAAGTAATCAGTTAGGGAGTGTGGCAACGTGGCCTATGCCAGTTTTCATGTATTTATCTTTTTCAGCCTTGTGTGAAAAGATATCTCTCCCTCTTTTCCTTGGAGGAGAGAGATAGACCCATGGAGCCGCTCACATGGGCCGAACTCTCAGATAGAGAACCACTTTCATCTCCCCACTTTCAAAAAAAAACAAAAATCTTGGTAAAAATTCACTTCACTTTTTGCAATCGATTCCCTTAGATTTTTTTTTTTTTGGTTACAAGATTCACTTAGATTTAGATAGATTGAAATAAGAGTTCAAAAGGGTTAAGTAATATTTTTTAAAATTTTGAAATTTAATTACCATATTTGTAAGTAAGCTATTCAATCATAATTAGGAAATTTTCATTTTTTCATTTGAATTTCATTTTCCTTTATTTTAGTTGAGAGATTGAATTAAACTGTTTTTCTTAACTTAGAAGATTACAACCTACATGACTAGGATAGGAATTCAAATAATTGGAAACTCTATCTCCTACAAAGATTTACATGTTTTACATGTAATACATGTTTTTATTATCACATATGAGTTACAGTAGGAAACTGTAATCTCAGTATACTTAGACAGCTAGCAATGCAAGTCCTAAATGTGGTAGAGAATTAGAGATTGAAATAAGATGTAAATCCTACAAGATAGGACATGATCAAATTGAAGAAAGAATGTAGGAAAAAATATCTCAATTGATAATTTCAATATACTCATAATCATAAAAACCAGACATGAGCCTTACATAAGATGGCCACAAGATTTACCTATTTAATTGTTCTAGGTAGAAAAATTTGTCCCAAGATCCTCTATGAATTCTTTAACATCGTGAATGGTGCAAAAATATCATTAATTGGTATATCGCATTGAGGTATCATCATCATCATCATCATCATCATTATTATAGCTAAACAAACATGCATCATTTACTTTACATGGGGAGATGGAAGGTGATCTTACCAGGTAAAATCCTTGACCATGAAATGGAAAATCTATACGCATCCATACCCATTTCCTTCATCACATTTACATCTTCCTGCAAATATAATAGCACGTCTAATCACTAATGTTAATAATATAAGTATAAATATATATATATATATATTAATTAAAAATAATAATTTAGATTATACCTTGTACCGGTGATAAGAATCGATGGCTACATCTCCATTACTATGGTCCGTGATTTTATCTGCCACAATACCATGAGACTTCTTATCATCAAAATTTGGACTCGCATACCTTCTAAGGGCCAAATGTCTTCAATATTGCATGGCAAAAGATTTGCTCAAGAAGAAATAATATTATTAAGAATAAAATTTTAGTGCAGCTTCACAAATCATGTTTAGGAGGATATCTGTCGCTGTTGCTCTTTTTCCTATTCTCTTGTCTTTTTTTCTTCTTTTTTTCCTAAGGGTTAGCAAGGAATTTATTTATGAAAGAATGAATGAACTATAGAACATCCAAACCGGTAAGATACAAACTAAATTCCCTACTCCATCTTCAGCATTATCATCAGCAGAGAGGGGATCAAGACATACAAGTCTCAAACTATATAACAAGGTCTAAAAATCAAGAGAATCTGAACCTCGGCTTCCCTACTACATCCCACTTTATATCGTTAATATTGAATCTTGGAGGAATAATCCAATCTGTAGAGGATCGAGTAGTTGTAGCATGCTGCATCGCTAGTCCATCTGCAATAGTGTTTGTCTTCCCAAAAGCAATGTTGAATACTCTAGATGATCTTATCCAAGTAACTCATGTAATAGAGCCACATTTCTCTACAATTCCTTGAGATCAATTTCTTCATAATATACTAGACCACAGCTTGCGACTCACATTCTAATTCGATCCAAGTTACATCTACTAACTTAACAACCTGAATTGCTTCAAAGAATGCAGCAAAATCCAATCCGAAATTTATAGAAACATCTTGAAAAGAAGTAAAAGAGTGCATGTACCGCCTGCTCTACAGATCCTGGGTTGCTTATTGAACACCCATCTATGTTGATTTTATAGCAAACAACAGGTGGGGAACTTGGGCAGCCAAAGATTACCATTCTCTTTCATTGACTGGGAAGAATACCCACAAAAATGCCTACATTGCTAGCCAATAGGATATCCTTCGGCTGTAGCTGCCTTAACCGGCTTTGTGAAGTTCTTGCTTTTCTCTCCTTATCTGTCTTGATTGTTTATCTTCTGTCCCAATTGTGGTTTTAGGGTGCTTCCCATTTGCTGAGATCACCTGATTTAGGTGATAGCTCTTTTTACATGTTTCTTCCCCCTCTTCCTCTTTTCTCAGTTGCCAATTTTTTGAAGCATAATTATTTCCATATTAGGGGAGTAGCTGCTGATTAACCTCATGGCTGGGTAGATAAATGTTTTGATTTCTGCCATTATTTTTAACAGTGGTTGCTGAATACAAAAACTTATTATAGGAATCCCATTTTTTTAGAATGAGTTGAGACGTGGGCATTAGTGGTGGAGAAGAAACAATAAACTGGGGTTTATCGGGACCATGCTACGAGCTTCCAGAATCCAATGGAATCTTCGTAAGATTGATCATTATGAATGTTATGACAAATTTGATCATAAAGGTAAAGTGATACTTAACATATATATATATATATATATATATAACTTTCCCTACACAAAGTGTGGGAATAAATTTGCACGAAATCAGTTATTTAACAAATAAATTAATTATATATGGGATTTTATAATAGTGAATTAACTAGTAACCCCTTTGATTGAACATATATCAAATACGGTGTTCCATATTAACTATATAACTCAACATTTATTTTCCTTTTCTCTTACTTTCAACCATCCCTCCAAATAGAACAAAGAAATTTTGACTTTCTAATCAGATTATAAAGCATTATATTGATATACAGATTGGTTTAGAAACTAGTCTGTAACTATATGATGACTTGGATAATAGAATGTCCTCAAACCTCGTCTCTTACACGGGTACTTCATTTTTTTTTTTTTTTTCTGTTAAATATATACTTTGATTAATAATTCAACTCCAATTTTGGCACACATTTCTGACAAAGAAAATAGGCTTAAAGTTAAAACTTTTTTATGAAATTTTCAACATTGTAATATTTAAATATTCTAGAGATCATTCACACTGTAACCAATTCACCAATCCATGTGGGTCAATTATATCAAACTAAAATTTTTAATAAAATTATAACAAAAATCATATTAAAAATAAGGGAAAAGGATTATCTCTGGGAGTGTAGCCCTACACTCAGACTAAGGATGGAATGAAATGATCACCTCACCCCTAATAAAAGATACAAATCCCTCCCCTATTGATGTTTTCACGTGCGCTCTCATTGGTCCCCGTGCTGGTGCAAGAGCCACGCTTTCAGACAGAAAACTCTCCCTCAAAAATTAATTATAAAAGTAGGAGAAATGAACCCACTCACTTGCATGTCTCTACACCCAGACACAAGCGGGCATGAGAAGATAGCACCACCCCCAGCCAAAATGCTTTTGTGCTGCCTATTATTCGCCTACACACTGGTGTAGTGGCCACACAAGTTGATAGGGACAAAGCCCCCAAATGTAGGGTCCTTGTCCGTGGCCACTGTGTCAACGCACAAGTCAATGAGAAACCGCATTGAGACATCTAGGAAGAAGGGCAGCATGATCTTTCCTATTCATCTATGTCTGGGTATAGAAACACGCAAGATAGACACACGCAAGCTGACAAGATTCTTTTCTCCGAAATAAATATATCACAAAAGCCAATTAAGTTCAATTCCTTAATCCATTATATTTGTGACTCGGTCGAGTCAATGTTGAGAGAGAGAGAACCTGGATGTTGATGGGTGAAAGTGTCCCATATGCTTGGCTTCCTTCCACCTTCATTTGCTGCACCTTCATACTGAAGGAAAAGCAGGAAAACATAAGAATAGGTAAACAACTATAGTATCTAGATACTGAGAAATGGAACCTCCTGATATTACCTGGTAAGCAGAAGAAGCTGTACCAAAAATAAAACTAGCCGGAAAACTACTTCGACTAAATGAAGGTGAGTGACTTGCTATGACACCTCCACTATGAGCCAACAAGTTGACTAGGACTAGAACCAAGAGAAATGGTTGTGACTGAGATACTTGAATCGCCATCTTTAGTTTAGGTATTCTTACTCTCCTCTTGTCCCACCTACACATGGAATAAATAAAATAAAAAATCAAACTTAAAAATATGAGAGAAAATGGTTTGACAGGAACAAAACCCACAAATTAAATTGTCCTATAGGTTTATCAATGCAATGGCAGCACGTTCTTTCTATAATCGCTGTATCTAGCCGTAAACGCATTCAAGTGGGTAGGGTTCTTTTCTTCTAAAAAAAAAAAATTGAAATCTTTAAATTGTTCGTAACCAAGTGGGCAGGGTACACAAACTAGACAAATTAATTGAATATCCTCTCAAACTTTGTGAAAGTAAGAAGGGGCGGGGACTGGGGTAGGAGAGTGGTGATGAGCTTATGGTTGTTCTGGAACTTGGGGGTGGGGGGAGAGGGAGACTGCGCTTCAAGATAGGGACATGGAAAATGGTAGTAAATTTACATTCTTAGCCCTTTTAAGAACTGATTATTCATTTTTTAAGGGGCAAAATTGTCAGATAACGTTGTCTGTTTGTAGTGCACCTTTTTCTAAATTGAGTTTCTATCTATTGCATGTACGTTTACCTCGATGTACATATGAAGATCTAACAGTCTATCATTACAAGGATGAAGAGAGGTATATATGAAATGAAAAGGGACAGGCGTTCGATCCTCACATGTACATATTGGTGAAGGTACGTGTAGCAGATCGAAATTCTTCTAAATTAAAATTAAGGCAATTTTATTTTGGTGAATAAAAAATAAAAGGGGAGTGGGGGCAAACCCTACAACAAAGGCCGACCAAGAAGCCCGCCAACAAACAACAGGACTCATATCTTAAGAACTAAGGCAGCCTCAGGGCCAGCACCTCAAACAAAACAATGAAAGCAAAGGGCCTTAGCACAAGAGGCCAAACAAATGAAAAAGGATAATAAAGGGAGGGAGAAGGAGGTAGGCGAGAATTGCATAGGAATATCGCAAGATGAAACAATAAGCTAGTCCCTTGAGGCCGGTATCCCGACAACAGGCGATGATAGAGAGGGCCTTTCACCAAACTTCAAAAGTATGGATGATCAAATCTGATATAGAGATCTAAAGGAGGTAGAATAATATCTTTTATTTCTTTTTCACCAAATATGATAAAGAATTGAATAAAAAACAAGGCATCTTAACTGATTTTCTATCGAAATTGAATAAAACCCAAGCCCACTCTCTGCCAAAAGATCTAATGTGCCTATAGGAAGGCCAAAACTTGATCACAAGGAGGAATTTGATCTGCACTTGTATCTCCTATCTTAAAAAAGGCCTGTGATCTACATTTGATAGAAACCCATCAAACTTGTATAGTTTCTAATCTAATCAACGTTCATAGCATTGTAACAATCTGAAATTATAGAAACGAGATGGGATATTTTCTATTTTTATTAGCTGACCTTCTGCACGAGAACGGAAGTACTCCTCTTGTTCGTCCCAATTCCAAGCCTCTTCGTCGTCTCCTTAATCGATCAGAAGAGGTGTTTTGGTGTAGCTTCCCCGGCCTTATCCAAACAGAGAACGAGCTGGTGTTGTCAATTTTAAATCAGTCAAACAATAATAAGATTTGAAGAGATTTTTTTTCTGATCTCCTTGATAGTAATATTTGTCTGGGTTCAGTTTCTTAATTTATAAAAATTGAGAGAGAGAGAGAGAGAGAAAGAAGGAAAAGTAACGGTTTCCCTACTTTTATTTTCTATTTTGAGAAATCTTTCTATATATAGAGTGTAATGTGACAAATCAAACCGTTGGAAGTGGTAAATCCAAATCAGAACTCCATCTAGGGGTAGGGTAGCCATTCACCCACATATGTAGAAGGGATAATCATTTACTCAACTTATTCAACCTAAGTTTGGAGGACAAGCTTATCACATTTCAACAATGAACTACACAAAACATTAGGATTTTTGTTTTTAGGTGAAAATAAACATTAAGAGAGAGAGAGAGAGAGGAAAAGACTTATTAATCATAAAAATTAGGAAAAATAATTTCTAGACCGTTATCTATATATGGAATCTATAGATGGGTGTCCCTAAAAGTTAGTCATGTGGAAGGATGTCCCAGCAATTCTTACTATTCGATAGGTAAGGATGATTATTGAATTTCATGCTCGAAGACTCTAATGTATGTGATTGCACCCTTTGTATGGTCCTTAAACTGCTCAATATTTATCCAGGAGGTATTTTAGCTGGCAAGGACCAGCACCTCTTAATATCCAAGTGGTGAGTTCGACTCTTCTTGGGGTCTACCTATGGGTGTCAATAAAGGCCGATCAGCCTGAACCTGCTCTAATCTGTCCTGAACCTAAATAAGGCTTGGACTGAGATTTCAGCCTATAGGGTGGGCTAGGGTTGAGAATTTCAAGTCTGAGCTGGGTTGGGTTGGGGTCCAATCAATGCAACCCAACGTTGTATATTAAGTATATAATAATATAAATATGTTAATAATTATAAATTGGTACTTATAGAAAATGCCCATAAAAAGTGTTTCGTTTTTCACAATCTATATATACGAAACCTTAGTCTTTGGCCTCTACAATGCATCGAGATCAAGCGATCAAGTAATCAATGTACTGAGCTGGGTTGGGTTAAACCCGGCCCAATCAAGGTCCATTTGAGCTGGTCTGGGTTCGGCTAAGCCCGACAAGGTTGGGCCTAGGCTGAGATATCCCAGCCCTACCTAGGGCTGGGATAGGCTTGTGTTGAGTTAAGAGACCTTAGGGCCCAACCCGGCCCATTAACATCTCTATAAAAAATATCAATATTTTATTAGGAAAATGAACTTTGTTGGGGAGCATGGCCTACGCTAGTGCTTCCATATCTCTCTCTCTCTCTCTCTCTATATATATATATATATATATAAAATGACATCCCTACCCCCTGTTTAGGGGAGATAGAGAAACAGAGATCCAACACTCTATCATAAAGAATTGCTTCCCTAACTTTATTTTACCACCTAAAAAACTCCAATTGAGTTAAAACCTGACAAGTGAATAGAGGATCTTAGGGATCTACCTCTCCACACTATTTTCACCCTATTTAGCTTGCCATATGATAGAACAATACCCTGGTTCATAGATATCCTCTACGAATGGCCCATCCATAAAACTAGCTCCCTCAAATTATGAGAAAACGAAATGAGATGTTTACTTTATGGGAGAAAGTTTTACTACGTCATCTTGGTGAACTCTTCACCCACACATCTACCATCATAATTATATGTTCCATATATTTTGAGTTTGAAATGCCCTTCACTATTCTCAGAGTTCCACCAGTGATGGCTCCATTGATTTAAGAGATTCATCTTCACCATGGTTGATGAAGGGAAACTCAGTCCTTCTATCTTTCAGTTTTTTATCGGCTCCACCCCCCCCCCTGCACCCCCATCCATCCCCATCCTCGCCCCCACCCCATCTTTTAATTTTTCTGGTTATATGGGGAAAGAAAAGCATATGCCCTATTTTAGGTGTCCTCTCTTATAGGATCAACATTGTTTGATAATTTGGTTGCCTCAATGATCTGAACCCAGGACTTCTTTGCGTTTGTTTTCACTAAAAAATAAATAAATAAATAAATAATAATTCTTCCCAGATTGAAAATGAGAGGATTGAGACTTGCTTATATGTCTTAATGGGAACTACATGGGCAAAGTTCTTCAAAGAGAAGTCTCTCTCTCTCTCTCTCTCTCTCTCTCTCTCTCTCCTATGAGTCAAGGGTTTTTCACACACGCACACCAAGCTTAGCCGGGTTAGTGTGAGTATGGATATATGATCCACTTATCTTTTTTGTTGGTGTAACAGATGTGGACTTGCGCATGGACCTAATTTCCTGGCTCATTTATTTGACTTTTGGACTTGGACTTGGACTTATGTGTTAAGACACATGTGCTTGGAGTTAGGCCAGTGGGAAATAAGACACATTCATGTATGGGTCATGTCATTATTTTCTTTTCTTTTTTACTAAAAGATTATTTATGTTAAAAGAAGGGAAAAAATATATAGTGCATACAGTACGTACGAAAGAAATAAAAACTGGCCAAAGCCAACACTAAAACAACTTGATTAACTATATTCACCTTCGGCATTGCCATTAGCAAGAGAAGCGAACCACATCAAACATAGAAAAAAAGAAAAAAAATAGACTACAAGATATGAATTCTCCGACGGCCTAAAATAACTGGGGTTTTATAGATTTGAAACTCCGTCTTTCTTGTATTTTGAAGGAACTTCGTGAACCAAACGGCCGAGAGCTTTGGATATCTCTTCTGCCCATTTTTGTAATCTATTTAGTTAATGCCAAATTAAACCATGTATCCAGCATTCCACTCAAAGTTGTCAAACAATGACCATGCAAAGTATCATTTCACATTTACACCTTTCCTGCAAAGAATAGTTTACATTAGAGATTGAGAACGTTTTCCTCCACCACGTAGGAAGGGTTTAATCAACATCCTAAGATTCTACAACATCCCTCTACATTATCGAACATACTCCCATTGTTGAATGATAACCTTTCTTGCAAATATAAAAGACGTGATCATGAAACTCTGCTTTACGGTGGCTTGAGGAAAACTCTATTCATAGATTCCCAAATATTTTACTTACAATAATTACCTAGAATAGTATTTTAAAACTAAAATAGGCATGCAAGGGTTAGCCCAGCCCATGCATTTAAAATCCCGTCCGGACTATTAACTAATTTGTTTTCCAAATTAGATAGATATGTTGTTCATATCATCCTTAGTCAAGGGTTCAATTTTAAACTAATTTGACAATCAAATCAATCACATGTCATTGCAATGCTTTGGTTAATGGAATTTTTATCTCTTAAAGTGTTAAATAATTTGCAACCTAACAACAACTGCCTGGCACACAGGAGGTGAGGTTGTGGTGTGTTAAGTCTACACTTACCATGAAGTCTCAAGTTCTAGTCTCCTGTTTATATTTGGCTGCTACTCAAGTTTCTGCAACCAAGCTAGCTAAATAAATGGAATTTTGAAGGGTAGTTTAGAAAATACTATAACCTAGGAGGTGCGTGTGACCCAAAGGAAAAGTGAGTTATTTCATTGCCTTGGCTACAAGCCCAAATAACAAGAAAATAGGGTAACAGCAAAAAAAAAATTCCCTTCTATAGTGTACCCATCTAAAAAATAATAATAATAATTTGCACTTTCGGATAATACTTTCAAGGAAGATAAAATGTTATTACTTTACAAGTGTGCTCAGAAAACATGTTAGAATGTAACTCTTGAAAATGACATATGATGATAAATACCCTCAAATCATATTTGAAACCCATTTTTTATCTTTTACATAAAAAACCCTTTTGGATATAAGACAAGTAAGAATAAAAAAAAAGGGTTAAATGTTGTAAATACACTTATAGAGGTATCATTCAGATTGTCCCTTAGATAATTATTTGTCTATTTGAGATTATTTGGAGAACAAGAAAACACCTTGGATAAAATATGTAAAAGCTCCCTACTCAATGGGCTGTGTGATTGAGATTCGCCACTAAATATGATGTGGACTCCATTCTCATTGTTTCTCACATGCATGAACCCCATAGCATAGTTATATTAGAATAAATGTCATACACATATTCTCATTCAGCATTGCCATTAGAGCCACACCAAACATAGAAAAAAAGAAAGAAATAGACTACAAGATATGAATTCTCCAACGGCCTAAAATAACTGGGGCTCTATAGATTTAAAATTCTGTCTTTCTTGTATTTTGAAGGAACTTCGTGAACCAATTGGCCGAGAGCTTTGGGTATCTCTTCTGTCCATTTTTGTAATCTATGTAGTTAATGCCAAACCGAACTGTGTACCCAGCATTCCACTCAAAGTTGTCAAATAATGACCATGCAAAGTATCCTTTCACATTTACACCTTTCCTGCAAAAAAATAGTTTATATTAGAGATTGAGAAAGTTTTCCTCCACCATATAGGAAAGGTTTAACCAACATCCTAAGGTTCTACAACAGCCCACTACATGGTTGACCATACCCCCACTGTTGAACGATAACCTTTGTTTCACATTTGAAAGCCGTGATCAAGAAACTCCGTTTTACCGTGGCTCTAGTAAAACTTAGTTGATAGATGTTATTGGCAAATATTTTACTTACAACAATTACCTAGAATAGTATTTTAAAACTAAAAAAGGCACGCAACGGCAAGCCCAGCCCATGCATTTAAAATCCCTTCCGGATCTATGTTGGGTCTGAGCTATAATTAATTTGTTTTCCAAATTAGATGGATACGTTGTACATATCATCCTTGGTCAAGGGTTCAATTTTAAACTAATTTGACAATCAAATCACTCACATGTCATTGCAATGCTTTGGTTAATGGAATTTTTATTTCTTAAGGTGTTAAATAATTTGCAACCTAACAATAATGCCTAGCACAATAGGTGAAGTTGTGGTGTGTCAAGTCTACACTCACAATGAGGTCTCAAGTTCAAGTTTCCTGTCTATTTATTACCTCCCCCTCCCCCTCCCCTTCCCCCTTTATAGGGACAAAATTTATTTGCTACCTAATTAGCAGTGAAGTTCTTGCAACCCAGGCTTGCAGCCAAAGAAATGGAATTTTGAAAGGTAGTTTAGAAAATACTATAACCTAGCTACAAGCCCAAAGAGCAGGAACTTAGGGTAGCAGTAAAAAAATTTCCCTCCTATAGTATACCCATCCAAAAAATAATAATAATTTGCAGCCTTATTTTTAAATTTGCACTTTCGGATAATACTTTCAAGGAGGATAAAATCTTGTTATTTTACAAGTGTGCTCAGAAAATGTGTAGAGTGTAACTATTGATAATAGGTTATATGATGATAAAATACCCTCAAATTATATTTGTAAACCATTTTTAACTCTTTATGTAAAATACTTTTGAATATAAGACAAGTGAGAATAAAAACAGGTTAAATGTTCTAAACACACTTATAGATGTGTCATTCAGATAGTCCCTTAAGTAATTATTTTTCTATTTGAGACTATTTGGAAAACAAGAAAACACCTTGAATAAAATATGTAAAAGCTCCCTACTCGATGGGCTGTCTGATTCAGATTAACCACTAAATATGATGTGGATTCGTTCATTCTCATCATTTCTCACATGCATGAAGCCCATAACATAGTTGTATTAGAATAAATGTCATACTAACATTCTCATTCAACTACACAAAAAGTATTTCACTTTCATATGTGATAAATCATATCATGGAAAAATTTTCAGGTGTAGCATGATGGAAATAACTTATGGAAAAAAATTTCCTCTAACCAAGGACTAGGGCTCACCCATCCATCTATTATCATTACTACCCAACCCCCTACAGTATGAAGGTGAGAATGTCCTCCCCACTATTTTGGATATCCATCCAAATACCAACCCACGGGCAAGGGATTCCCAATTCACCAACCATAACTTATAGATGTTGCAGAGTTGTGTTCTCTTTTTTGGGCTCAGGTTAAGGCAAAGTCTTTCTTAGGGTAGCCCAAACATCACTTAGAGCTGAACCAGAATTTTGTGCCCACTTGGGCCAGGGCAATTTGACTGGTCGCAAGCTGAATAGACCTATTTTGTAGCCCTAATTCTTGTGGAGGATGAGGTTTATAGTAAAGAAACACTCACTTGATGGCTTTGAGGATAAATTGGAGATGGTGATTGTAGTAATCTATTCTCCAATTATCAGATAGAGCTTCTTCCAATGTGAGTGTGCTGTTATTCAACTCCGATATTCCTATAAAAAAAAATCCAAATGAAATCACATCCACTACTTGCTGCATGATAAGATGATTTCAAGATATTTAAGGCAAAAAAAAAAAGTAAAAACAAGAACAAAAAAAACTCACCATTCTCAGTAATGTAAATCACTGGATTGTTGCCTTTTTTTCTTAGTATACTCCAACAACTCCAATATTCCTTGTGGATATACACGAAGCCAAGATGAACCACTCTGTAATAATATTCACACAATCTCATCAAAAAATATTAATGTAAGAAGAAATATTAATTACATTACTAAAGTATTTTGATGTGTTGATGTAGTAGCTAGTGGGTAATACTCACGGTTGGACCAATGGAGATCCCATCTTTCTCCTCTGTCATTACGAAAGGATTTGATTAATTATAAATTCTGATAATATGATTCAACTTAGGATGTCATTAACTTATATTATGAACAAGGGTGAGGATCACATTTGAACTTACGAAGGAGCTTAGTGCAAGAATCTGTAGTAAAAGTTGTGTTAACATCTTTGCAATGCTCATCGTTAGCCACATAATAAGCTGTATAGTAATTGAGTCCGATGAAGTCGAATGATCCTTCAACCATTTTTGCTTGCTTCTTTGAAAATTCTGGCAAGCGGCTCTTCACTCTAGTTCTCATGCTCTTGGGATAGTAACCATGGGTTAAAGGGCTCAAAAACCTAATTAACAAAATAAAAATAAAAATAAAAATAGAATTCCTGTTAGTATATCAAGAGCAGTCTATAAAATTAAGTGCGAAAGAATTCTGTCCTGCTGGCAAAGGAAACATCGGTGTGCAGGACCAATGAGAGGTCACACCAACATCTTCAATACCCTGGGCGTGGGGCAGTTTCATCTTTTCATTACATACTCTAATTTTTTTTTTTTTTCGAGTATATCTGAAGTAAGAGATCCTTTGTCTAGGGTTTCAATTTAATTTATAAATTCCTCACTGAAAGTTTTTTCTTTTTTTCTTCCAATGTAATAAACCCATTGATTATACAATTCTTCAGGAGATGTTTTCCTAGCCGTGTACAAAGAAGATTTTTTTTTCTAAATCATTTCACAAAAAATTTCAAATTGGGTGGAATATGTAAAAAGATAATTCTTTGTAATCCATCACTTTCGACAATAAAAAAAAAATATTGGTGACATTTCATTTCTTAATAGTATTTTTCAATTGATTATTTCTTAGGCATATATATCTTAGTGGAAGATTCCATCATTTATAGTTTAAAAAAAATGGAAGTAACAAGGGGTTTTTCTTATGGGTCATTAGATTTAATATCTGGACTTTTTTGGCCCAAGTAGTCCCTTGAGTTGAGGGAGATAGAGAGGTGGTAAGTACTATACAAACTCTTGTAATGTTAAAGGAAAACCCTAATTCTCTCTTCCCATGAATGTAGGTCTATGGCTGAACAATGTAATTCTTGTGTTTTTCTCCTTCTTTTCCTTTGTTTTATTCTTTTACTTCGATCCCTCAACGTTCTTCGATCCGAAATTCATTCCATTTTGGAGAAAAAAAGGGATAACACAACCAGGTAAGCTATATATAGTCATGTATTTACCGAATTATACTTACCATCCATACATGAAATCAAGTGCTCTCTCAGCTGCAGCAACATCAGAATGGTGCTCAGTGTATGGTATCATCCAATGTGAGTTTATTGTTATTCCAATCTTTCCTTTTTGAGATGCCTGCAACACACATCCACACAAATCTTTTCAACCAAGCATTTTTTCTTTTTTTCTTTTTTTCCTTTTTTTTTTTTTTTTTTTTTTTTTTTTTTTTTGACTAATAGTCAGTAATATGAAATTAAAACAAAAAAATTACAGGATTAACTTCTAGGAATCAAAATTATTTCAAACCCCCACTAACTTCTAGGAATCAAAATTATTTAAAACCCCCACTTTCTGGCCATCCAATCTAAACTCTATAGATCAGGTAAACTAAAGCTTAAGGATCCACCATTTTTAGAAATTATAAGAAATTAAAATTTCTATGATCTACACCATCATATATAAAGTACAACTCAGGAATCAGTCTTAGTATATAACCTGATACTTGTCCTTGTACAATTTCACTGAGGCTGCATGAGCAAGAAGTTGGTGGTGCCCTACCAAGTAAGGCTCGGTCTCAGAATTCCCATCAGAACAATCTCCAACCGATTTGGAACATCTACCTGGTGCAATTTTTCCCTCAGAGTAGCCCGTAACAAAGCTCACTGGCTCATTTAAAGTGATCCAATGCTTCACCCGATCACCAAATTCTTGGAAACAAAGCTCCGCAAAGTCTTGGAAATCATCACTGCATTAAATTGGCAACTTTCAGTTTGTTCAGTATTGCAAGATCTTTGGAAGGTAGGAGATTAAAATTATGGAAATAAATTTTATTGCTGATTACATTATTTCTGGACTCAAAAAACCACCATATTTGTCTTCTAAGGCTTGGGGTACATCAAAATGAAACAAAGTCACAAAGGGCTGGATACCTGCAGATGATAACAGAGAAGGCTTTTATGTTTCATAAGAAATCCTACAAAAAGAGAGAGAGAGAGAGAGAGAGAGAGAGAGATTACTATTGGATTGAAGCTCGTTGATGAGATTGTTGTAATATTTAATGCCTTCCTTGTTTACACCCCGACTTAGCTTTCCATCTGATAAAGCATGGTCAGTGAGTTGTCATAATTATTACATATAAAAAAAAAATTATATACATATATACATCTCCATAAGTATTTGGTTAAGGAGCATGGCCTACGTCCGTGCTTCCATGTATCTATCTCTCTATTCTTTTTATGGAAAATAAAAAATAAAAAATATGTCTCTACTCCCCAATAGAGAGCTACTTACCGAACAATAAAAAACTAAATATTTGTATCTAAAATGTATGGCTTCACTTTTCAATCGATTCACTAAGATTTGGATATATTAAAATAAGATTTTAAAATATTTAAATAATATATTTGAATTTTTTGAAATTTTAATTACTATATTACATAGTCATCATTAGGGTTTTCTTTTCTTTCTTTTTTTTAAATTTCATTTTTCATTATATCAGTATATTCATAACTACAAAAATCAGACATTAGCCCTACATAAGGTACCCACAAGAGTTACCTATTTAGTTGTGTTGTTCTAGGTAGAAGAAATTTAGCCCAAGATCTTCTATGAATTCGTTAGCTCGTGAAGGGTGCAAAAATAACATTAGTTGGCTACTTAATGAGCAGAAGAGGTATCTCATTAAAGTACCCAAAGGCCAACTCGGTCATGAGATCAACTAAATAATTGAAGCCACAGCAGGATTGCATCATTTAATTTACATAGGAATATGGAACATGATCTTACCAGGTAAAAGCCTTGACCATGAAATGGAAAACCTATAAGCATCCATACCCATTTCCTTCATTACATTTACATCTTCCTGCAAATATAATAGACATCTACTCATTGATCCTAATAATGGAAGTATAAAAAAAATGCTTTGAGCAAGACCACCTATATCTCATACATAGGAGAATATGCATATGTATACAAATATTGAAGTAAATATATTAGATCATACCTTGTACCGGTGATAAGAACCGATGGCTACATCTCCATTACTATGGTCCTCGATTTTATCTGCCACAATACCGTCAGGCTTATCAGCATCCAAAATTGGAATGGCAGATCTTCTAAGGACTACATGTCACTAAGGCTATGTTTGGTAGCCAAGAAAAGAAAAGGAAAGAGAAGAAATAATATTAATAAGTATTAAAATTCCGTACACAAGAAGTTTGGAAACAGATTCCCATGAAAATAATTTTTAACATATGCATTAAATATGTTAGCCAATTTTTACTAGTAAATTAATTGGGAACGCCTTTGATTGGTTATATGTTAAATATTGTGGTCCATCTTAACCGTATAAGTCATTATTTATGTGTCTTTTCTCTTTTATATATATATATATATATATATATTTACTAAAACATCAGCAAAGGAATATATTAAGAATGAATGAATGAAATACAGATAAGAACCATAGAAAAAAAAAATGTTCAGATTGTTGTCCACATTCAGCGTTGCCATCAGCAAACAAGCAATCAGAATCATACTAGAAAAGAAAAGCAAGAAGACTCAATTGAATTTGCATCTTGGATGGTCTTGAGCATCCCAGCTTAGATTTTTCAAAGTAAATTAACCGAGGAGGTATCAACCATAATGTTGAAGTTCTCATGGCTGCCATATGCTTTGCTAACCATCTGCAATCGAATTGGCTTCACAATAGCTATGAGTGATCCAAGTGAGTTGATCTAAATAGCTTTTATAGTACGTAAAGCCATCTCTGATGAAACAACATGGAATATGACCATTCATAATATAAAGCATCATTAACTAAGAATCCCCTTGAATTCAGATGATATCTTTTCTTCGGCTGATTGTGTGTTCAAGTCTTGGCATGCTCACTATTGCCCATTGGTCCTGCGAAAGCGCTACTTACCGTACGGGGGCTTGTCCTGGGGGCTATTATCATTACTATGGAGCACCCTTCTTTCCAAAAAAAAAAAGATGATATCTTTTCTCTTAATTTTCAACTCTTTTAATCAAATTTTAAAGCATTATATTGATGACTTGGATAATATCTCCAAAAAAATTGATCACCAAAGTCATAAACCTTCAAGAGGGAAAAAAAAAAATCTCACATTGACAAGGAAAGTATGTGATAGAAATCTGAGAAACACTACATTGTGCAATATTTCAATATTAATTCTTCAATAGATCAATTCACTATCTAACCAATCCAGGTGTGTCAGTTATGTCAATCTAAATTTTTAAATAAATTATAATGTGAATCATATAAAAAAAATTATAAAAATAAATATATCAGAAAAGCCAAGTTCAATTTATTAACCCATTAGATTTGCAAAGGGTTGGCCCTGTGACTCGGTCAGAGAGAGAGAGAGAGAGAGAACCTGGATGTTGATGGGTGAAAGTGTCCCATATGCTTGGCTTCCTTCCACCTTCTTTTGCTGCACCTTCATACTGAAGGAAAAACAGGAAGACATATGTAAGGGTAAATATTGTATCTAGATACTGAGAAACACATCAATAGAGCCTCCTGATATTACCTGGTAAGCAGAAGAAGCTGTACCGAATATAAAACTAGCAGGGAAACTATTTCGGCTAAATGAATCTGAGTTGTGACTCGCTATGACACCTCCAATATGAATCAACAAGTTGACTAGGACTAGAACCAAGAGAAATAGTTGAGACTGAGATACTTGAATCGCCATCTATAGTTTAGGTTTTCTTACTCTCCTCTTTTCCCACCTACACATGGAATAAATAATTTTTTAAACATTAAAAACAAAAAAATATATACATATGCCGCTGGTGGTGTGGACATGGGGTTGTAAGTATATAGAGTTGCCTGACCATGAGATCCTGGCCAGATAGTGAATATGGTATTAGAGTAAGGAGGTCAAGTGTTTGATTATTAAGGAGTGTATCGGAAGAGTTTTCTGTACTCACGTGGGCACCCCTGCACTCTCATCTCTTGGTAGGGACCCTTCAACCCAATACATTTGCCGTTATACCCCATTAATCTTGGTATGATACTATCTTCTTTGGTCTATTGACCATAGACCTCAAAGATTTAAAACGTGTTGTTACGTGTTAAGTAAGAGGCTAGAGATTATCAATTAACCCAATAATCTCTCATTTAAACGATATGGGACTAAAGTTTACACATCTTCACTTATCTTCCAAACACCCTGGTATTAAACAGTCTCTTGGTGAAAATCCCTCAACGATCTCCTAGACAAACCCAATACACTTGCCATTATCTTAGGTGTTAACATGGTCAATGTATACATTAACGCTCTCAAATGTGGATTTTAACAAAGGCCTAAAAAGGCCTGTGATCTATTCTACATTCAAAGGATTGTAACAAGCTGATGAAAACGAAAATGGGATTAATTTTATATTATTTAGCTGACCTTCTGGATATGAGGACGGAATACTCCACTTGTTCTTCCCAATTCCGAGCCTTTTCTTCGTCTCCTTTATCGATCAGTACCTGTGTTGGTGTTGTAAATCGTAAATCTGTAAAAAATATATATAGGATTTAAAGAGATTGTGTTCTGATCTCTGACACTAATATTTATCTGGGTTCAGTTTGTTTCTTCTAATGAGAGAGAGAGAGAGAGAGAGAGAGAGAGGTAGGTTAAAGGACGGGATGAAATGAAGGGGGAGAACAAGAAGGAGAACTAATGGTTTCTTTTATTTTCTATTTTCAGGAGAGTTAGTTGGCCATTTCTTTCTTTACTTGGCAAAAACATTTTCAGACGATTGTACACAAAACAATATCTTTTTGATTTCACGACCTTCTCTCCTAGGCCCTGGCTTTTTAAATCGAAGCTGCCACCACGACTGGGTTGAACTAGTGTTTATCAAAAGGTAATCATTCACCTACATATGTAGAAGGATAATCATTTTCTCACCTCATTGAACAATAGTTTGGACAATAAGCTATCCCATATCTATAGATTAATTATCTAAATAAATACATTAAGATGATAGAGAGAGAGAGAGCGAGAGAGAGAGAAGAAGAAAAGACTTGGGCAAATAATTTCTAGACCGTCATCTATTTATGGAATCTATAAATATGTACCTAAATTTGTGTTAGATCAAACACCAAGAAACACGAATAAAGAAAGATAATAGATCCGTACGACACAGAGATTTAACGAGGTTCACACACCAGGGTGGTGTGCTACGTCCTCGGGCGAAGAAGAAGATGATCCACTATACAGAAGAAGGATTACACCCTAACAGCGGCGAGGAAGAACTCGCCCTGAAACCCTAGCTCCGTGAAAACCCTAGAATACAATGACTCTCAACAAGCAACAGTACATTATATATATATACGCCAAATAACGGTTCGACCCATCGGGTCGCGGTCGATCCGGTCGAACCATACCGCGGGGGCTACGCCCCCCGCACCCCCATACGAGATACGAGATCAGTGATGGGCTCCGGGCTTGGGCCTATCGGCCCAAGCCCTCTGCTTCCATCACAGATCTCAGAAAAATTCCCATTCGGGTCGCCACCAAAATATGTCGGATCGGGTCAATCTTCAAAACGGGTCAAGAATTCGAGACAAACTTAACACACACATTCCAAATCACCCAACCTAACATCACATGCAGGGGAGAAAAAAAAGGGGGGATTGGTGGTAGAGGTTTAAGGAAATCCATGGGGGAACATAAGGTGGAGGGGATATGGCAGCCACATAAACCATTTCACCCACAAGTATGAAGAAATTTCAAGAGATCCAAGAGAGGATTCAAGGTGGAGGAGTTGTGGTATTAGGCAACAGAAAATAGAAGCACATTTACTTGGAATAGACTGTTACTTGGGATTAACAGTCTCTCCTGTTATAACTCATGTGGACCCATATGGATGATACCATTCTCTACAATTTGTCGTAGTGCTTATAGGTTCCTCCTCACATTGGCATCAAAGGAAAACCCTCCATGTGGATCCTTTCTCTTTAGACAAAAGAAAATAAATAGCTAGCCTATTTGCCTTGAATTTGTTTTGTGGTTATGATAACAAGGGTTACAACAGTGAACAAATACCTAGTGTAGTTGATAGCTAAAGTGTGGAGCATTAAAGTCTATCCTCCCAGGAGGTCTTGGATCATGCCTCTTGTAATAATATATAATACCAAAAGAATATAAGACTTATCTATTATATAGAAAAGTTCACCAATTGAAGGAGAGTAACAATTCCACCAGATTGAAACTTACCAGTACAACAACTTGACTCGGATTCTTCAACAAATGAATGGGTTGCGTGGTGCCAAATGGTTATTGTCCTTACATTATAGAGTAGGGGTGTCAATGGGCTGGGTTGGGCTGAGTTTTTTTTTTTATAGAGTAGGGGTGTCAATGGGCCGGGTTGTGCCGAGTTTCAACCCTAAGGTCTATAAACTCAACCTAGGCCCAACCCAGCCCTAGGTCGGACTTGGATATCTCAGCCCAAGCCCAACCTTGTCGAGTTTAGCTCAACCGAACCCAGCCCTTATAGACCCTGATTGGACCGGCTTTAAGCCAATCTAGCCCAACCTAGTACTATCAGTTACTTAGTTTTTTGATCTTGATGCATTGCTGAGGTCGGAGATCAAAGTTTTCATATATATATATATATATATGTAGATTGTGGAAAACGAAATACCTTTTTCTATAAATACCCATTAATAATTATTAGCATATTTATATGATTATATACTTAATACACATGGTTGTGTTGGATTGGGTAGGGTTGAGACCTCAATCTAGGCCCAGCCCAACCCAGCCTCGGGTCTGAAATTCTTAACCCTAACCCACTCTAGGGGCTGAAATCTCAGCCCAGACCCTATTTGGGCTGGGCTGATTCGGGTTTACTAGACTTTTTTGACACCCCTATTATAGTCTCCCTATAACGCAAATAGACTTGCATGCCAATCAACCCTTAAGATTAGAGGTTGAAATCGTCTGCAATTCCGATCTCTTACAATTCCGTGCAATACCACCTTCAGGCGGTGACACGTGTATTGATACCAATACAATGGTCCAGATCTGGTACAACTAATAAAACATTAAATCAGTGAAGAGGCATTTAAATCAAATCTGGACCATTGTATTGGTATCAATACACGTGTCACCGCCTGAAGGTGGTATTACACGGAATTGTACAAGATCGGAATTGCAGACGATTTTTTTCCTAAGATTAGAGGCTATCTAGTAGTGATGCACTCCCTTGCTAGGCTAACCATGGATACTAAGGTTTTTTTTTTTCAAGAAATGGACAGTAAGGGTTGTGCTCAACACTCAACAAAATAGAGGAATAAGAGGAGAGAAGAATACTTGAAATTGTTTAAGTGTTCTTTTTTATAATAAACAGAAATCGTTTAAGATTGTCTTGAGAATGTGGCTATGATTCAATATTCCATGTGGAGTTCGAATCAATGCATCTATGTTTCTCCCACTTACGGGTTGTATCTCTGTATGTAAAGGTTAATAGACAAATCTACAAGAGAACCTAAGCTGAAAGCCCATGACTTAAGCCGAAGAGCACTTAATAAAGATAAGATACTAGACCCAAGCCCAAGTTCACGTATAAACAGCACCGTGTGTAGGGTTGAAATAGGGAAGGGTTTCTCAAAATCCTAACCCAATCTTAGGTCCTCAAAATCCAATCTAGGCCCAACTCAATCCTTCCGGGTTTATGTTCAAGCCCAGACCTACTGGGTTCATACCAACCCAACCCAGCCTTGATAGGACCCGTGCTTAATTGACCCTATTAAGGCTGGGTTGGATCGGTTTGGGATGCATTATTGTTTTTTGCTAGAAATCAGAATTGTATTAAAATGTAGAAGAGAAAGAGCCACTCTTGAGATGCATTAGCTTATGCAATGGTTCAATTAACCTTGATTGACCTGTTTTTGCCATTCCTATCTTATATATTAAAAAATTATAGAAAATAAAATACCTGAACCTTAGTCAAACCAACCCTGACCCTAGGTTAAATTTGGGCCGGGCTAGGTTGGGTTGGGTTGGGCCAGGCTGAGGCCTCAACCTGAGCTATCTAACCCTGACCTAAGGTTGCGGTTTTTCAACCCTAACACACCCTTAGGGTAAAAAAACTTGGCCCAAGTTCTGTTCGGGCTCAAGGTGGGCTAGAGTGGGTTCAGGTTGTCAAGGACAAACTTTCACCCCCTAACCATGTTGGTGTGTGTGTGTGTGTGTGTGAGAGAGAGAGAGAGAGAGAGAGAGAGAGAGAGAGAGAGAGAGAGAGAGAGAGAAACTAGAGGAATGCATATATATGGATAATGCGTGTACTAATACAGTATATATAAGAAATGTGGGGCTGTTATCATTGTGGGTAAGGTGACCGTTTCATCCAATGTGAACGTTGCAATGAGGTGGTGGTTCATCCATAGAGTATGGGAAGTAGTTGCTAAATGAAAGGAGTGTTTGTAGGAAGTATCAGTTTAGTATATTGCTATTTATATTGAGTTTGTAATGAAAGTATGAAAATTATCTATCAAGCTTTGGCTTAGATTATTGGAGGCTGGTTCCCTCGAAGAACCAAATTACCAGCTTGCATATCTCTTTATTTTACTTGCCAAGATAGGGAAGAACAAACAGAAAGGGGTAAGCCGAGAGTTAAGACAGTTGGCTCGGGAAAACATTCTCAACCAAAGCGAGTCATTAAGGAGTTGCACTTGGTCCTCGGCCGAGTTCATAACAGAATCAATTAAGACGCTAATGGAAATATGATTAAGAGCTGGAACACTTTTAAAGTGGGTACAAACCTTCCTTCTCAGAGCTCTCCAAATCAGAGTTACTAGAGTCAGAGATACGTTTCTTCCTGGAGTAAGGCAGATCTTCTTCTACCCTACTTATACTACTATTAGGACTCTCCTTCTTCCTCCCGTCTCTCTTCCTTCTCCTCCATTCCAACTTCCTCAGCCAATGCTTTGTCAACAAAACCATAAGCCCAATAAAGATGGACATCACACACCCTCCCCCAATCGCCAAAACAGCCACTAGAACCCACTTCGTTCCCTTTCCACTTGGCGTCACCACCCACGTAGCTGCTATATAGGCGGTTGCCATGAACGACACTGAAACCCACATCACCTTATGTGTGGCCGCCACAAGTTTCATCATCTTTTTTCGCTGGAAAGGAATGACACTCACCAGAACGATCACTATCCCCAGTGAAGAGAACAATGCCACGTTGTTGCAGACCATGAAGACCTTGAAAGCAGTTTTCCTTCCAACAGCTGATTTTCCGATCAATATCCCGTCTTGGTGAACACCACCGGGAGGACTAACGCCGGCGGCGAATGTCACGGTGGCTATTAGAACAGCTACAATTACGATGGTGTTCCGTACATTTGTCAAGCCTTCCATGTGGAGTTTACGTTGCTTTTCTCGGCGGTCACTGTGGTGGCGCCGTCGGTTATGTCGGTGGAGATTGGCAGGAGAACCTATGGCCGTGGATGTAGTTGACCGTGAAGGTGGCGGTGGCGATAGTGGTCTTTCATTTAATATTGATGGTTCTGGGTTATTGTTGTGGATGGTGAGTCGTTGGATTTTGGGTGATCCTGGGGGCAACTGATCGCATCGCTTACCGCCGGCATCCAGTAATGTGGGTATGAGCTGGAGAGTACCGGAGCTGCTGCCACTTGTCTCCACAACATCTAGGGCTGTGAAACCTCTCCGATTGAGTGCGTTGACGTCGATATTTGTCTTGTTGACCAGCAATGTAACCATCTGCAATGTTTCCATGTAAGTCTCATATTAATTTGTTTAAAAAAAAAAAAACATAAG
>NC_056558.1:42742934-42751635 GCF_013358625.1 Macadamia integrifolia | reverse complement strand
AAAAAAAAAAAAAAAAAAAAAAGCATAAATAAATAAGTAATGTGAGGTATACATGAAATACCACTTAAGGGTCATGGTTTGAGGAATCGGATCGAATTGGCCTGAATCGGTCATATCTGCTTGGTATCAACCGAGTTCAATCTCGATTCAGAATCGATGTTGTATTGCTGGATTAGTATGAAGGAAGTGTACATAGGGTCCCAAATAGTTGATATGAGACTATACCTTGAGTGAAACCAAAATCGATATAAACTTATTGGATCATGTTTCGAACTAGGGTTTTATCATACTGAAATCAAATCGAACCTCACCAAAACTGATAAGACATCCAAACAAACTCAAAAAAGCTGGACCAAAACCTAATCCATACTAATAGAACTTGTTAAGAAACTGATATAGCCTGAAATTTATAGAAAAAAAAAAACTTATTTATTTATTTAAAATATACTTTAAAATATATATATACATGGTAAATCGAAACCATACTCCCTTCTTTTGCTTGTTTCTTCACCCTCTGCCCTTTTAGCTTTGTCCCCTCTCTTAGGGGTTGAGGCCCTTCTCTTTCGAGCTTGGTAAGGCTTTCTCCCTGATCTAGCCAATTTGGCTTTGTATGTTGTATATGTTTTTCTTTCCCATTTTAATATATTTTTCATTAAAAAAAATAAAAAATAAAAACCATAACTATAGTGAAACCAAACCAATAGTAATGGATAAGAAATCAAAATTGAACCAAATCTGAAGCATCCTTATTAGATCATGTTTTGGACTCGCTTATTCTCAGAGTAAAACCAATGAAACCAAATCTAAATCAGTCCAAACGGACGGCTTGACACTGGCCCCTGAATTATAATCACAGATTGACACTGACCCCTATATTATAATCACAGGAGAAAGTTGCCTAAATGACAGTGTGACCTTGCACCTGTGTAGGGTCAATGGAAATAATAATTGAAGTATCAAGATGAAATTTTCAGCTTGATGAGGGTTGGAACGGTCATTTCGCTCTCACTGTGTCCAACCACAAGTGCTACATGGCACTCTTTTTTCTCTATAATCTTATGGACGACTTTGACTTACTACCTCATCAGTCCACAACCATTTCATTGATCTTTACACCAGAGACAAACGAAGATTTAAGAAAAAGGAAACCTGATTGTAGTGCAAGAAGTCTTACTGTGGTGAGCTTTCCGGCGGAGGCGAGATGCAAGATGGTGTTACCGTCTTTGTCGGGCATGTTCAAGAGGTTGGTGATGTTAAGGGTATCGATTAGGTACCTCACAGCTTCATATTGGTTGTTCTTGACAGCAAGATGTAGAACCGTCTCACCTTGTTGGGTAACCATCTCGGCGGAGTCAAGGGTGGTGGAGAGGATCTCGTCGATAATATTGACTCTTCCTTTGATGGCAGCAGAATGAAGAGGTGTCTTACCGTCATTGTCTTGTAAGGAGGAGAGGTCAGGATCCAACCTTAGAAGCTCCCTTGTTATATCTAAGTGTCCTTTGCTACAAGCCAGGTGCAATGGAGAACAACCATGACAGTCCTTTCTGGATGCCAAGTCCGGACGTTTTTTCAGTATTTCCTTCACAATATCTGTACCAAAAATAAATAAATTATTTACAAACTTGATTTTTTCTTTGTAGAATCACTTTATCGTATAAGTCAGCATTCAATGCTTATCCCACTAAACGAAATAGCTAGCTATTGGATGTTGAGATGTGCAACCAGGAGATCATACGAACCTGTTTGATCATGGACTTCAAGTTTTTCGGCTCACGGTCGCCAGCTGGTTAGGTTAATGAGGTCAACTTATGGGCAGACAGGTCGCCGGGATGTTAGGTTGGGTACTGGGCCAGCATCGTTATCCACCTCAAATTGACTTGACTTGAGTCGGTGGCTACGGGTTGGTAAGTATCAAGGCCATTACACTACCCTTGCCCTTATCCCATATATACCACACCCAATATTTAGAATTGATTAAGAATCAGAATAATACCATCTATTAATTTAATTAGGAAGAAAGAATGCTACCCATTAGTCCGCATCTACAAGACATGGTAGGTGTAGAAAGATCATGTTTTTTGTACATGGAAGATGCTCTTGTGTATCTTTTCATTGGTCAGCATGATGATATATACTTATGCCCGTAGGGTAGCGTTTTCTTACCCAATTAATTAATAAGCATTTCTTAATTTAGATTTGCAACCAATTAAATAAACAAAAGGGTACTTTGGTCTTGACTCACCATGATCGAAATTGATTAGGAACCAAACCGATTACCCATAATTGTTCTAATTTACACCCTTATCTATAAGGCAGCGTAAAAAGTTGTATAAACCATGGTAAACCCATAATCAAATGGAATTGCAGTTTTCAACCTATCATTGTTAATGATAAAACATCATCAATATTTATTTGGTCCTTCTAGGCGTCTCTAGCTACTTGGTGAAGTAAAAAAGTTTCACTATTTGCTACTTCCAAGTGATAGAGGATCTTGACCTCGAATCCTCTCCATCTGGCTGTACCCCATATTCCATCTCACACCAGATGTAGAGGAACCAAATTCAAGGATTCCACACAGTCTCAATGGCTAAATTTTAGTCCAAATTAAACAAAAAATGTTGTTTGAACTCTGATTCAAAATTTTAGTAAAATTATCCAAATTCCATCAAATGAAGATCGATATAAAATACAAAAATAATATCTTTTAAGTAATTATAATTACTTCCTCTACTCATTATAAGCTAAAACTATACCAATAAGATTTTTTTAGTGGTCCTCTATCATATAGACTAACAAATATTTTACCACATAGTGAAGAATTATACTTCACTAGATATAGTGACAGGAAAGAAAATCCTACTTTTTCAGTACCCATCTAAACCAGGACATACCAAAAGAAAAAGTTAACAACTTCTCAATTGATCACTTTGGTGACAAGAAGGTGCAACCTTGCTTAAGAGATTCTCCAGTGGAGATTAGGGCAAGGCATGTAACAGGATGGGGTCCATTGCCAGGGCTATGACTGGGAAGTAGGAAGACCTATGGCGACAAGTGGAAAGGCGATCACCACAAGAAGTACTGTTCTTGGAGGGGAATGACAATTAATCAAACATCTCAGGGCTCATAAGAAGGAAATGAAGTTAATAGAAAGGGGGAGAAAAAGAAAAGGGATTACCAAAATAGCCAGCGGACGCGGCAGCATGAAGAGAAGTACTGGGTCTATCATCCTCCAACAACAGCAGCCATGAGTAGTTAGCCAGCAGCAGCTTCACTACATCAAACTGGCCACGATCACAGGCCACAAAGAGAACACTCTCGTTCTGGTGGTTAAGCTTGTAAGCAACTCGAAGGTCAGTTCCTAACAACAGCTTCATCAACTCCACATGCCCTTCTCTACACGCTTCATGCAATGGAGTTTCCATCTTCTTGTTCACTGCCGACACCATCTCCGGCTGTAGTTTAACGATCTCGGAAGCCAAATCAAGTTTCCCAAACTTCGCAGCAATGTGTAAGACGGTGTTTGAGGTTTGAAAGGTCGTCTGTTTGATGAGGTCCTCATCATTTTTAATCAAATCGAGAAAGGCAGGCACGTCGCCTCGTACTGATTCCTCATACAGCCTCAGATCCATTATGTCCCGAGCAGCTCCGGCGAGTGAGGGAGAGAGAGAGGGCGGAGGGCGGCGGCGGCGGCTGCTACTCTATGATTAAGTTTGAAAGAAGAAGATTGGTTGGAGATAGATGGGTGATTTCTGACTCATTCACTAACTAACTATTTAATGTGTGAAAGAGAGAGAGAGATAAGAAGGGAGGTCGAGTTACAAATTTCCACCATTGAGGTCACCTCGAAATTTCATGGAAGCCCATATGAAATTATGGAGTAGAGATCAGCACGTGAAGGTATGTTAGTTTTCGTGTCTGCTATGAGAAAGTCAATACGTCAATGGTGTATACAGTTTATATAAAGATCATATATTGACGCAATAAAGTCTTGTGTTGGATCCCCTGATTGGTGCTTCTGATCATCCATAGATATTCTCTTCTCTTATCAGGGAAGGACACGTCTAGGATTTTTGTGTGGCTTCTATTGGTTCAACTACATCCTCTGTATTTCTATATTCCATTGACAAAATCTCTAATTATGCTACGTTTGGATGCCGAGAAAAGAAAAAGAAAAAAATAAAAGAAATAGGTGTCTGGTTGGCACAGAAAGAAAAGGAAATTTTCTAGGAGTTTGAATATGACAAAAACTGTGAATTCTAAGTTGGAGGAGAAGAAATTTATTTGCATTCATCAACAACCCAGAAGCGACAAGGGTATGATATACCATATACCCTTTGATCAGTCAATAGTTGGGAGGTCGCACCTAGATCAGAGTCTAATTAAGATCAATAAATGTAACCTGAGAGAGGAAAAGCTCTCTTAGATTAGTTAAAGAACTGTTTTAGGTCTTTAGGTAAGTTCAAATTTACACTACCCAACCTTGTCTCAATTGAAAAAAAATAATACATTGACTACCCAATATGGAACTGTTATGGATAATGTTAAGTTTGTTTTGAATTCTTGATCCATTTTGAAGAATGAAATAATTTGGGGGCAATTCAAATGGAAAGTTTTCTGAGATCTATGATGGAAGTAAAGGGGATGGGTTGATCGATCACGACCCGATGGATCGACCCGTGACTTGGACGAGTATATAATGTACTATCGTCTTGTTGAGCAAATTATTGTCATTTTTTGGGTTTTTTGAGCTAGGATTTCAAGGCGAGTTTTTTCGCCGCTGCTTGGATGTAATCTATCTTCTGCACAATGAAACATCTTATTCTTCGCCTGAAAACGTAATACACTACACTGGTGTGTGAACCTTATTAAATTTCTATGTTGTGCGGATCTGTTGACTGTTTAGTTTTTATACTTGTTGGTGTTTGATCCAATAGATAAGAATCAGATGGTTGGGTAAACTTAGAGAGTACTCGAACCAAACCCGAGGAGAAATGACACGTAAACTCCCAAAGCTTGAGCCCAATCCAATCCCGAGTGTATTGTATGCCATACCACACACCACTCTGACCCTTCATTATATCGGATAAGATAGAATGAGGACCACACAAGAGAAGGCACTTTCCTCGTAAATTATGGTGAATTCCCAGCCCAATACAACCCGCAGAAGATCAAGACCCTAGAAAAGCTAAAACCCACGAAAACTCTAAACCCTTTAATCAATTTCTTAAATCTAGGGGGAAAAAAAAAAGGGAAAAGGAAAAGAAATGGGTATTCTTCAACTGAACCATTATCCTCTCTCTCTCTTCTTCCAAATTCTTTTACAAGTCTGAACCCCACAAAGCCCTTAGAGCCTTTCAGCATCAAAACTTGGGTAGAGGGAAGATTCATCTCATCTAGGGTTTAAAAAAATGGGTGAATCAGATCAGGAATCGACCGATTCAGATGGCGATTTTGAGTTTTATAACCCTGATCTCATCATCAAATTCTTATTTTGTTTAAGATTAAATATTTATTCTTGTGCTCCTACGGAGATTAGAACATTTAAATTGCATAAACAAAAGAGAATTTGGAAACTAGAAATAAAAAATACCATCTAACTAGAATGAGATGGTGAAGTTCAAAGAAAAAGCAGCGATGGCAGCAAAAAGGAAGGAAAAAATTATTTTAAAAAGAAGGGCCCAACCGGGTTCGAACCGGTGACCTCTTGATCTGCAGTCAAATGCTCTACCACTGAGCTATGGACCCTTTGGTTGCACAGCAAGCTTTTTCTAAATAGAAATACAGAGTTTAAGTGAAAAATGTGCACGCCAAAACCAAGCGGGCGCTAGATCTATCTCTCTATTTTCCACTTTAAAATGATCCGTCTACTTCTCTTGTATGATGTCCCATCTCATTCCTTCATTTGTATGGTATACGGACGGTATGTCTATCCCTCTCCCATATTTTAATATGAATTGTGAGGCCAAGCCTCTTTTGCCTGGGAGTATGTCCCTAGGCCAGCGCTCCCTTGTCCATTTCTATCTCCTCACCTATGAAAACTGTTTTGTAGGCCACACTTAAAGATAGAAAACAACTTCCCTTCTCATGTATAAAGGAATCACCTTTGCCCAAAATACATTGAAGATCAATGGGCTAGTGACCATTGAACTATATAAACAAGGTTCTAGTTAACACTAAATGAATTTTTTTTGTTAAGTCGTGTGTTGTAGGTTGTTGAGGGGAACTACTTAGCCCTCGTATGCACAAAGAGAAGGAAATCCTCAACAGGGTACTCTTTTTATTCCTACGATATCTTTCTTCACGTACACCCTTGGAGAAAATTTATGTGTTTATAATATTTTATTCTTGCTCATGGTACTACGGCATAGAAACTATTAATTACATAAACCACAGAACTGGAGATTTACTTTTGCCAAACTATACTTATGAAAGAACACACTTTTTTCTGATCATAATTAGGCTATGTTTGGTATGCATTTTCATTCCTATTCTCACAGTGCATAATTTATTCTTAAATAAGAATGAGAACATTGTTCGGATATATACTTCGCAAAAGTGTGTTCTTGATTTTAGAATTCATAGGCATTTTATCAAACACTTAATGGGCAAATTTTTCTTTTTTTTTTTGTTAGGTACATAACACACATGAAGTACGATGGAAATACAATCAATCAAAATAGCTAGTCATGTTCGGAGTGAGATCTTCTCATGGAACTCCACCAGAGGAGCTCTCATTTGCAAGATTGCAGTATTAACATTGTCAAGTTGGTGCACAGATTCATGAGTTGTATGAGCTCAAGTTTGGGGGATGATAGGTGAGACTGGAGCTCTGATCGAATATTATTGAAGGGAATGTATGTCCTGAGATCTGGTCTCCACGAGTTGAAGCAATGGGCGCGGGTTATGAAAAAAATGAGATCGTGGAATGTGCTTTTTAATTCATTCTAGAATGTGGCCTGTTCTTGGTCCATTCTTGGAATTCAGAAATTGGAATTGTTGCCAAACAACACTTTTGTCATTTCAGAATGCAGCATATCTCAAACTGAACGTACGTGTAGATTAGTGACAAGTCAATATTGTATACTTCCTTTTATTGTAACTTTGTATTGTATTCTATTTAATGAAAGCCTCTCCTTTACTCTCTCACATCGAGAGAGATTGCAAGTAGAAACCGCACGAGTCCTAGTCCCCTCCTCTACAGGTAGTCATGCCACCTTATTGGTGCGAGATGGTATGGGGTGCTTGTTGGGGATTCTTTACAATATTAAACATATGAATAACCCTATAGTGTTTAGAATACAAGAATCATCAACCTTTCATAAAAGATTAATCATAGGTGTAGTCCCTAAACCAAGAACAATAAAGTATCCCTTCTTAAAATACATAACCATATAGATTTACCATATCTATAATAATCAATGGGACAACCATGACATGAACCATAAATGGGAATAAAGAAGTACCTGTGTCCCATGAACATAGATCATGAACCTCTGTCCCATGTGGTTAAACATTACTCCCATGAAGATGACAATGAACTACGCAAGTGGAGTCCTTCTACTGAGATCTTCTGCAGCCTCTTACTCTAGGGTTTCCTTTCTTTTTGTGCACTTGCTCTTGTGAGAAAGCCGTGCTCCCAAAACCAATAAGGCATTAAAGTAATGGCTGCAGGGACCGTCAGTATTCTATTTATAATAGAATCCCTAAAACCCTATTCCACTCTCACAATGGAAAGAGCTAGGAGTTTCCTAATCAGAGTGGGTCTATAATTGCTTAGGCCCAATGGATCAATCGGTATCAGTTAAGCCCACATAAAAATCCTAACAGTGCTTACCTCAATCGAAGAGGGATCTAACTTGAAAAAGGATCAGCTGCTCGTATGGGTCCGCATCCAATACTTAACCTTTTTAATTACTTTCAAATATATCCTTCTTTCACCCTTATAATGATGGAAAGTGGTACAAGATGCTGAGCAGCGGATCCAATCTCATCTAACTACATACCCTAAAACGTGTTCAATTCTTTACAAACTAATCTACACGTACGTTCAGGTGATCGGGACACTCTTCTTCCTCCCCATGCTCTCCTTCCTCTATTCCAACTTCCTTTAGCCAGTGCCTTGTCAACATAACCAAGAGCCCCATAAAGACGTATATCACGCATCCTCCCCCAATCGACAGTACAGTCACTAGAGCACGCTCCGTTCCCGTTCCACTTGACGTAAGCATCCACGTGGCTGTTAGGTAGGCAGCTGCCATGAAAGATAACGAAACCCAAATCACCTTATGTGTGACCTCCACAAGCTTCATCATCGATTCCTGCCTGAAGGGAATGACACTCACCAGAACAGTCACTATTCCCATTGAAGAAAACAATGCCACGTTGTTGCAGACCATGAAGACCTTAAAAGCGATCTTCTTCCCAAGTGCTGACATGCCTAGCAGTGGCCCTTCGTTTTGGTGAAAACCGCCGGGGGGGTTGAGGCCAGCAGTGAATGTTACGGTGGCTATTAGAACAGCCACAACTATGAAGTTGTTACGCGCATTTGTCAAGCCCTCCATGTGGAGCTTCAGTCTCTTTTCTATGCGGCGTCGGTTATGGTTATGGTTGTGGTGATGGCGATTTGCAGGAGAATCCAAAGCCGCGGCTGAGGTCGACCATGGAGAAGGTGACAGCCGTGGCGGCAGCTGATCAGATCGGA
>NC_056558.1:42732349-42742914 GCF_013358625.1 Macadamia integrifolia | reverse complement strand
ATCACCTTTGCCCAAAATACATTGAAGATCAATGGGCTAGTGACCATTGAACTATATAAACAAGGTTCTAGTTAACACTAAATGAAAATTTTTTGTTAAGTCATGTGTTGTAGGTTGTTGAGGGGAACTACTTAGCCCTTGTATGCACAAAGAGAAAGAAATCCTCAACAGGGTACTCTTTTTATTCCTACGATATCTTTCTTCACATACACCGTTGGAGAAAATTTATGTGTTTATAATATTTTATTCTTGCTCATGGCAATACGACATAGAAACTATTAATTACATAAACCACAGAACTGGAGATTTACTTTTGCCAAACTATACTTATGAAAGAACACACTTTTTTCTGATCATAATTAGGCTATGTTTGGTATGCATTTTCATTCCTATTCTCACAGTGCATAATTTATTCTTAAATAAGAATGAGAATATTGTTCGGATATATATATTTTGCAAAAGTGTGTTCTTGATTTTAGAATTCATAGGCATTTTATCAAACATTTAATGGGCAAATATTTTTTTTTTTTTTTGGGTACATAACACACATGAAGTACGATGGAAATACAATCAATCAAAATAGCTAGTCATGTTCGGAGTGAGATCTTCTCATGGAACTCCACAAGAGGAGCTCTCATTTGCAAGATTGCAGTATTAACATTGTCAAGTTTGGGGGATGATAGGTGAGACTGGAGCTCTGATCGAATATTATTGAAGGGAATGTATGTCCTGAGATCTGGTCTCCACGAGTGGAAGCAATGGGCGCGGGTTATGAAAAAAATGAGATCGTGGAATGGGCTTTTTAATTCATTCTAGAATGTGGCCTGTTCTTGATCCATTCTTGGAATTCAGAAATTGGAATTGTTGCCAAACAACACTTTTGTCATTTCAGAATGCAGCATATCTCAAACTGAACGTAAGTGTAGATTAGTGACAAGTCAATATTGTATACTTCCTTTTATTGTAACTTTGTATTGTATTCTGTTTAATGAAAGCCTCTCCTTTACTCTCTCACATCGAGAGAGATAGAAAGTAGAAACCCCACGAGTCCTGGTCCCCTCCTCTGCAGGTAACCATGCCACCTTATTGGTGTGAGATGGTATGGGATGCTTACCTCAAACGAAGAGGGATCTAACTTGAAAAAGGATCAGCTGCTCATATGGGTCCGCATCCAATACTTAACCTTTTTAATTACTTTCAAATATATCCTTCTTCACCCTTATAATGATGGAAAGTGATACATGATACTGAGCAGCGGATCCAATCTCATCTAACTACATACCCTAAAACGTGTTCAATTCCTTACAAACTATTCTACACGTACGTTCAGGTGATCGGGACTCTCTTCTTCCTCTATTACAACTTCCTTTAGCCAGTGCCTTGTCAACATAACCAAGAGCCCCATAAAGACGTATATCACGCATCCTCCCCCAATCGACAGTACAGTCACTAGAGCACGCTCCGTTCCCGTTCCACTTGACGTAAGCATCCACGTGGCTGTTAGGTAGGCAGCTGCCATGAAAGATAACGAAACCCAAATCACCTTATGTGTGACCTCCACAAGCTTCATCATCGATTCCTGCCTGAAGGGAATGACACTCACCAGAACAGTCACTATTCCCATTGAAGAAAACAATGCCACGTTGTTGCAGACCATGAAGACCTTAAAAGCGATCTTCTTCCCAAGTGCTGACATGCCTAGCAGTGGACCTTCGTTTTGGTGAAAACCGCCGGGGGGGTTGAGGCCAGCAGTGAATGTTACGGTGGCTATTAGAACAGCCACAACTATGAAGTTGTTACGCGCATTTGTCAAGCCCTCCATGTGGAGCTTCAGTCTCTTTTCTATGCGGCGTCGGTTATGGTTATGGTTGTGGTGATGGCGATTTGCAGGAGAATCCAAAGCCGCGGCTGAGGTAGACCATGGAGAAGGTGATAGCCGTGGCGGCAGCTGATCAGATCGGATACAGCCGGCTTCCTGTAACTTCAGGCGTAGAGTACCGGAGCTGTTGCCACTGGTTTCCACGACGTCAAGAGCTGTAAATCCTTTCCAATTGAGAGCGTTGACGTCGATATTTGTCATGGTGAGTAGGTACGTAGCCATCTGCAATACATCCATATATGAGTTTCTGATTTGAACGGTAATCGTTCCAAGTTTGGAGAGATTGGACCGGCTGCATGCATGCATGCATGTATGATAACTTAGTTTGGATTTGCTGCATGCATGATGCATGTATGATAACTTTGTTATACAAGTAACCTTTCAACACTTGTCCTACTTTTTGTGTTTACAAGGGTGAAAATGGGTATATTTGGAAGTAAAAGGGACAATGAATACTTACTGCGGTGAGCTTTCTGGCAGAAGCAAGATGCAACACAGTGTTGCCCTCTTTGTCGGCCATGTTCAAGAGATTGGTAATGTTAAGGGTATCAACCAGGTATCTGACGGCTTCATACTGGTTGTTCTTGACGGAAAGATGAAGAACCGTCTCACCATGTTCGGTTACCATCTCGACGGAATCAAGGTTCTTGGAGAGGATCTCTTTGAGGATGTTTACTCTTCCTTTGATTGCCGCTGAATGAAGCGGTGTCTTGCCGTCCTTGTCTTGCAAGGAAGAGAGGTCAGGGTCTAACGTTAGAAGCACTCTTGTTATCTCTAAGTGTCCTTTGCTACAAGCCAGATGCAAGGGAGAACACCCTTGAAAATTCTTCAACCATGCCAAGTCCCGACCAGCTTTCAGTATAAGCTCTCTTGTTATATCTAAATGTCCATTGTTACAGGCTAGGTGCAAGGGAGAACATCCATGCAAGTCCTTTTTCCAGGCGAAGTCCGACCGTGCTTTCAGTATTTCCTTCACAATTTCTGTATCAACAAAATTAACTACTTTAAGCCATTAATAACACTGTAGGTGTTCACTCCAGGCCTTCCTTATAAACACTTCTTCCACTGAAACCCACGCCACTAGATCTACGTTCTTTGAAAAGGGAGGAAAATTGACAGAGAATTCACAAAGTTGATTGTTAGGTGAAGTTCATCAACCCCGTACTGGGCCTGTATCTCCTGGGTTCGTGAGGAAAGTGAATATTTACTTACGTGAATGTACGTGAACAATCCTGATCTGTGGATATAACATCTAATAATTGAAGCGAGAGAAAATATATGCCATATCCATGGACCAAGAATATTCCCTGATCTCCTAAATTTCATAACAAAATAGTTTGATGAGTGAGAGAGAGAGAGGAAAAAGGGTAACCGTAGTAGCCGGCCGATGCCGCAACATGAAGGGAAGTAGTGAGAGTATCATCCTCCAACAAAAGGAGCCTTGAATGGTTCGACAGCAGCAGCTGCACTATGTTGAACCGGCCTTGACGACAGGCCACAAAGAGCACACTCTCGTTCTGGAGGTTAAGCTTGTAAGCAACCCGAGGGTCAGTTCGTAACAACAGCTCCATCAGCTCCACGAGCCCTTCCCTACATGCTTCATGGAATGGAGTCTCCATCTTCTTGTTCACTGCCGATACCATCTCCGGCTGTAGTTTAACGATTTCGGTGGCCATATCAAGGTTCCCGAATTTTACAGCGATGTGTAAGACAGTGTCGGAGGCTTCAGAGGTCGTCTGATTGATGAGGTTCTCATCTTCTTTAATCAAATCGAGAAAGGCAGGCACGTCGCCTCGTACTAATGCCTCATTCATTCTCCGCTCCATATGTTATGTCGTCCGAGAAGCTCCGGCTGTGGGGGAAGGGGGGAGGAGGGCTAGATATTAAGGTTGAAAGAAAAGGGTCGGATAGCGAAAGGTCCCAGAGTTACGAATTCCTACCGAGAAATTTCATGGTAGACAAAATGATCCGTCTCTTTTTCGACAAAATTCCAGCAAGTCTCTGAGAAAAGGTTACGACGCGTTTTTACGTTTGTAATAGAAACGCGTAGATAATTGATTTGAGTAGTAGCTCATTGCCTGCTCCCCGATATGAGTCCAAAAATTTCCACCAGTGACAAGCTGATCCAAACCCGTACCAAGTAAGTATTCGGTTCGGGTTTGGATCAGCTTCTCACTAGTGAGACTAATGGGGATAAATCAGGGGATTCAGCTTTTCTCTTGGGCATCTATCGCCGGGGTCTTGCCCATACCTACTTGATGGGGGCATGATGGTGGTGAGACCCGTAGGAGAATAAGATTGGTATTTTATTTTATTTTAACATGATGTTATTAGTTTGCCCATGAAATTAACCTTGACCTCATTATAGAGCAAGACTAAATTAAAATAACTTCTCAACTATTTTAGAATTTTTGTTCTATTTGAATTTTTTTTTTTTTTTTTGGGTGCAATGTTCCATTTGATTTCTATTTCATTTAAATAAGGTGGAAAAAATCAAAGCAAAATTTTCAAAAATAGAAATCATATCAAATCAAATCAAATCTAACAATTCAAATTTTGATTCAAGGTGGATTTTGCGTCATCTTTTTTTTCCCACCCCTCCTTGCCGTTGGTTATTCGATGGTAATTGTTTTAATGAATTATATGGTTTTTGTTGTTAACTATTGTTTGACCGTACGTACTTGAGGAGTTTGTGTATGCTAATATCTGAAACTTTAATACCTTAATTTGCAGATGGCTGAAATTGCAAACATTTCCTCGATGTTCTACAAAAAAAAAAAGCATTTCCCCGGTGAATGGCAAACTCAGATCTTGCAAATAAAGGAGCTTTCAATATTTACTTACGGGCAAGAAAGATCTACATGTGATATTTTACACCATAGCAAGGTGAAATCTCTTGTAATTAAGCTAATTCTAATATAGGAAAATTTATTTTGAAGGATATTATAAAGTGACCTGAATCTTAGTATGACATCAAACAGAGCTGTTTTGAGGGTAAAGATCCATGCTGCTAATCACATTTAAGTGGGATGTCCATTAAAGGTTTCTTTTCTTTCCTTTGCTTTATATGGTGCCCAGTCGCGATCAAGGATTTAGGGGACAGTATTGATATCGGTATCTGTCGGTTTTTAGGAACGTACGTAATGATATATATTTCTATTTCCATTCCCATTTCTAAGAACTGTAAAAATATTTCTTTCTCATGACGAGGAACATTTAGTTCCTATTTCAGACGTAGACTGTTCTAAGTCCAATATATATTCCAAATATAATTCAAATTTCAAACTTAAATTGTTCTAAGCCCCATTAAATTTACATCTTCAACATAAGCTTCTGCATGAGCTCCCTTTGTGAGGAGATTAGTTACCATATTGCTCGTAGGTAGTATATAGGTTACTTTAATTTCACATTTTTCTAGTATATCTCGAATACAGTGGTACTGTATTTTTTATTTATTTTTCCTTCGAGTTATTTGCACCACTATTGCACCACTGTATATCAAGCTTATTGCTGCCTGATCATCACATAATACTTTTGCTAGTCATTTACAAGATCAGTCCAAATTCATTTAAGAACCGTATTATCTAGATTGCATGAGAACTTACCATACTACAAGCAACGTATTCAGCTTTCTATGTATTCCTAGCTACAAACCTTTGTTTCTTGCTATCCCAAGAAACAACTACACCTCCATATATAAACACATGACCAGAGGTGGATTTACAATCGTCTCTGTCAACTCCAACACCTCCATTATCCACTTTGTGGTTTATAGAACATTGCATCTCTTCTCCCACGTGCTTGACACATTGTAATGAATATGAATAGTCCGTTTTCAACCAAAAAAAGAAACGAAATTGAAAAAGTCAACCCATAAGCAACAAATTAGACCTAAAATTTAAAAATAATAATAAAAAATAAAAAGCAAATTGGGGTTTTACGGTCTTACATACTAAGGATTTTGGATTTCAGATTTTTTTGTTTCTCTTGTTTTCTTGATCGCAGGGGTTGGTGTGGCTGGAGTTGGCTGCCGGGGTACTGCCAGAGGGGGCGGGAAGGGTGATGGGTTGCAGCTATTATTTTTGAGAAGGGAGGGTGGTTTTGATTAATGTGCCACCAAGGATGACCTCTGTTGGGAACCACCGAACCTTGTGGATGGGGAGGAGAAAGTTTCCAACAGAGATTACCGATTTGGTGAGGGCAGGGTTGGGGGTGAGGAAGGTAAATACTGAGGCAGTGGGTTGAGTGGTAGGAGAGAGGAGGGAAGAGAGAAGTGGGTTGAGTGGCAAGAGGGAGGAAGAGTGGGAAGGAAGATGTTGCGCTAGTGGATTGCAATGACGAGAGGTGAGGGAGAGAGGGTACAATGATGCATAACGTATTTCATTATATCATTTATTCCAATACCATTTACTTTAGTCATGTTACATGTATTGCTATTTTTCATCCAACGGCATATATTGCAAATTTGTCATCTGACGACTAGTAGATGTTAGTATACTTTATTTCTAAGTACTCTGCTAGCATGCCCAACCTTTTCCCTGTTTGATTTTATGAAAGCCTCTTCCTCACCTTCACATTGAGAGAAACCCCACGAATCTAGATTCCTCCCCTTACTGGTAACTGCCCCACCCCATCTAGGTGTGGGGACCACATTTGGTGTGAGACGAGGTGAGGTGGGGTGGTTAGCTACAGGGAGAAGATCTAAGTTCGAACCCCAACACATGTTCAATCAATTCTTTACAAACTAATCCACACGTATGTTCAGGTGATCGGGACTCTCTTCCTCGTGCCTTCTCCCTCCTTCATCCATTCCAACTTAAGAGAACAATGCCACGTTATTGCAGACCACGAAGATCTTAAAAGCAGTCTTCTTTCCAAGTGATTCCAGTCCCTTGGCTGGAAGCCTGCAACCTAGGAGAGGATCTGACTTCAGGCAGCACGCAAGTTTGTCTTAGAAGCCAAGTTTTTAGGTTTTGTTGAAAATTTTTAAGCACAGTTGCTTCCGCGTGTACAGTCAGCATAGAAAGGAAATGCTCTTGGAGAAAAAAAATTGTGTTGGAAGTTTAAAAAAAAAAAAAAAAAAAAAAAAAAAAATTCAGTGATAGGTTTAAAAATACTCTTTTAGGGTAACAATTTTCATCTTTACTTTCAGATTCCAATTCCCCGTCTGATAGCAGCTACTTCGCTGCATGGTTGCAACTCAGGCAGCAGTCAAGTTTTGTCTTGAAAACTAAAATGATATCAACATAAAAGGGCAATAGTGTTGGAAGCCAAAATGATGTTTTAGCTTTTATCAGAATTTCTACTTCCACAAGCAACATAAAAGGGAAATACTAGTGGAAACACGGTTCTAAATATTGGTATTCGATTGGTTGTATTGATCATATTGTATTGATATTGACATATTAATACCTGATTGATCCACACCGATTAATAGCATTGTTTCAGGGGTAAAACTAAAGAAAATGTATTTTTTTTGAGTAAAGGCAAATAATATACATTAATCCAATCCAATCGATCGAATTAATATCAGATTAGTACCAACAGATATCGATATCAATAACTAAATCTATGGTTGAAAGCCAGAATGACATCAGCATTGAAGGGAAATAATTTTAGAAGCCAAAATGATAGGAAATAATGTCGGAAGCCAAAATAATGTGTTAGATTTTTCAGAATTTCTCCTTCCACAAGCACAGTCAGCGTCGTAGGAAAATACTTTGGGAAGCCAAAATGATGTTTAAGGTTTTGTTAGAATTTCTAACTCCACAAGTTTAGTCAGCATAGAAGAGAAATACTATGAGAAACCAAAATGATGTTTTAGGTTTTGTTGGAATTCCTAATTTCACTCTTGAAAGTCAAAATCATGTTTTAGCATTTTTAAAATTTTCAAACATAGTTACTTTGGTATGCACAGTCAGTCTAGTCAGCATAGAAGAGAAATACTCATCTTTCTTGTGGTTTTTAAAATCGGATTAGATACTTGTCACGAAAAAAAAAAAAAAAAAGATTGACCGGATTGATATTGATTGAGATTGATCTCTGATTTCGATCGATTCAATAATAATTCACAGATAAAGTATGAAGAAAAAAGTTTAAAAGAAAATTTTTCTTTAAAAAAAAAAGTGTAAATTTATTTGATTTAGATCGATATCAATCCAATCCAAATCAGGATCAGACCGAGATCGATTCTTTGTTTTGAAACCTTGTTGGGAATTTATTTTATTTTTTTCATCCCAACAAGAATTTCTTCAAATAAGACAAATGGCACATAGTAGGAGACATGACATTAATGTCCCTTAATTTCTCTTTCTATCTTTGTCAGAAGTTTTGCAAAGGGCCAAAATGCCCTATAAGATTGGATTTTATGTTCCACTCTTTGCGTGTCATTGCTAAAGTCTTTGCAAATATAAACGCGTAGGCATGAGCCTGAAATTTCCTAGTCAGGGCCAAGGTCATTCTCTATCAAATTAGCCACCAAGGATTAAAGTATCGATATCGGTTACAGTATTGATCGATTAAAATTAAGATAAGTATCAGAAGGTATCGTATCGTATCGGAGATACACTAAGATACGTTAAAGATAAACACATAAATGGATAAGAAACATTTTTTTAAACACTTTTGCATAAAGAATTTGTTGAAAAAAGCTATTGATAACATGTATTATGCATAAACACTAAATTGAAGGTATCGTACTAAGAATTCAAGGTTTGTAGTTGTCCCATAAATGTAAAATCATTGTTCTCAACCTTGATTTCCACTTTAGTTAGAGAGAAATATGGCTGACAGCAACTTTGGAACAAAAACCCCTCAAAAAATCGTATTTTTTTGAAAAATTACCCATCTTGGCCATTATATGACCGTAGCGCACTGTATCTGTACATACCGATACGTGCCGATATATACATACCGATACTCACCGATACGTATCAATATATACCGAAACGAACATTTTACCTCAATTTTATATTTTTCATAAAGTTGTATCGAGGAATATCGTATCGTATCGATGTGTATTGGTGGTGTATTGATGCATATCGGTATGTATTGTAGGATATATATCGATACGAAAGGATTTAAAAAATTTCATGTATCGTATCGACTGGCTAAATTTAAGATACGTATCGGAGGGTATCGTATCGGTATCGGAGATACTTAAAACCATGCTAGCCACGAAAAAAAAAAAAAAAAGTGTGGTTTATGTTTAGCTGTGTATGTAACTTATATCGGCTAGAAACATTTAAATCAAATCGAATTACTTATTTTCAAACGGAATAAAAATTAGATAGAATTATATAATTTTACATTATTTCCATCAACGTCGATGAAATTTTTTTTTTTTTTTTTTTTTTATTTTTTGAGAAAAAATTTGTTTGATTATGACTAACAAATTAGTGTTTTTTTTTTTTTTTGTAAATATTGGTCCAACCACCTAAAATTGGGTTTAAACTTAATATAAAATCGAATAAGAAACCAAACCAAACCAAGTTCAGTTCAGTTTTGGTTTCAAAAAAATGCTCTCCTATTCTTGGTTTTGTTTAGTTTTGATTTCTATATTTTTATCTTTTAGGAAACCCTCTTCCATATCATATTTAGTAGCTTTAGTAAATCGCCACCAAAAATAATTGGAGGCAATTTTAACCGCTGCTAAAAAACTGCCTAAAAACCATATCATAGATGACTGAGAAAGCCATCGCTAATATTTTGCATCAGCACATTTAGAAGAAGGTTAAAAGAACTCTCCCCATCCTGTATTTCCTAAGCTCAGACACAGCTGAACATGAAAATACCCAACATGCGGGAACAGTTGGGTCTTTTCACACCCAATTGTATTTGGGCATAGTGAACGCTAGATGGGCAAGGTTCTTACTCCCAAGAAAGAATTAGAGATGATTTTTTAAATTCTTTAGTAACGGTAAAAAAAAGAAAAGAAAAAGGCCAATAAAGCTAACATATCATGTAGTGAAATATAATTCAAACCCTAATCTAGCCATAAGACCGAGGACACATGTGAACCTAGGCAATGCAACACTTGTATTTTTCTATTCAAGGCTGGCCTGGAAGCTCTTCAGCCAATTCAACCGTTGAGTGCTCAACTCATTGTTCTAGTTGTGATTTAGATTCATAAGAATCTCACACAACAAAATTTCAAGAGCAAATGTATCAATGAGGGAGGGGAAGTTGAATCAGGCCGAGGAGATATTTTGTATTTCTCAATCTAAGCAGAAGACAATATACCTTGATATTATTTATCATTCTTTGATTCAAAGGATCATTCCATCTGAATTGAAAAAGGAAATATCTTTCCAGGAAAGAATCTAACCACATTTCTGTATTGCTCTTGATGCTTTTTCTTTCTACCTTTTTGAATTTCTAATCCCACATAATCTTCTTCAATATTTTTTTGTTGCTTTGGTAGAACTGGTTCAAGATCTCCTTGTCCCGGAAGGGTTAGGGGTGGATTCTTATTGAATACCAATCTGGGATCCCCTACAATATTCAACAACTAACATATTGTGTATCAAGCAAAAACCCATTCACATTTAATTTTTAAAAACTTTATTATCTGTTACTCGGAATAATCGGAATAATTGACTATATTGAAACCTTAAAACAAGTCATCCTTAAATAAAAGTCATTGGGTTCCATTAAATCTCCTCTAACAAATTTCAAAGAAAAAAAA
>NC_056558.1:42676509-42732329 GCF_013358625.1 Macadamia integrifolia | reverse complement strand
TTGAATTTCTAATCCCACATAATCTTCTTCAATATTTTTTTGTTGCTTTGGTAGAACTGGTTCAAGATCTCCTTGTCCCGGCGGGGTTAGGGGTGGATTCTTATTGAGTACCAATCTGGGATCCCCTACAATATTCAACAACTAACACATTGTGTATCAAGCAAAAACCCATTCACATATAATTTTAAAAAATTTTATTATCTATTACTCGGAATTCATCCTTAAATAAAAGTCATTGGGTTCCATTAAATCTCCTCTAACAAATTTCAAAGAAAAAAAAAACCTCAAAAACGTAAAGTCCTTACAAGAATTACAAAAAAAAAAGATTATAACATCCAAATTACAAGAGTTGTTGAACAATTGGAAAATAATTTATATTACAGACTATAAGAAATAAGTTAAAATACAGTGAATGTACATTTTTTGGTCCACACAAATACACACAATGATTTGACCCCAACAAAAAAATTACACACTAAAAAACATGTTTCGCCACACGTGCAAATGAACGTGTGATTTTACTGGTATATATATATATATATATATGGTTATTATTCATGTAATAAGGGTGGGTTACGTTTGAAAAAAAAATATGAGGAAAAGACAATTACGTAATAAGTAATGGGAGATTGAAAATCAATTAAGTGGGGGCAAACTAGACATTTCATTTTCCTACATTAAAGTTTCATAATTATATTGTAAATTAACATTTAAAATTACATTTTCTTACATTAATCAACTTCGAGATAGCGTTGAACCCACTTCAACAAGCCTAGATCCTCTCCATCCGGATGTATGCTTCATACGTACCCCACATGCGTAGATGGTGTGAGATGGAATTAGAGAGTACAACCGCATCAACTACCAAGATAGAACCACAAGGCAAGGCAACGCATATACCCATCCAATCCGATTCTAGGACTTTTTAGACCGATTCCAATCCGATTTGAATAAGAATTGACACTGGCCACTTTCTTCACTGATTACGCTTTTAAAAACCGTGATCCTGACCTCATTAGAGCCACAAAGTGCACCCATCATTTCCATAAGGAGCTAAGCATCTAAGTGATTTATAAATTGAGTGGATAGCATTTGCAAGTCTCATCATTTTCAGTAAATTTATATGATTTGGGCCCAGTGATTGAATATCTTTTGGGCATTGGAAAGAGTTTTAGCACTGATTAATAGTTTAGTCACGTCCTATAAACTGATCCTGATAAGTAAAGAGAAACAGTCACCATGAGCAAATATCAATGTTATTCGTTTTCTGTTCTTCATAAGAGAAATTAACAGTTTTTTGGGTGGAACCAAACAACTTGATCTCATAAGAAGCCCTCATTTTTTTTTTTTTAACATTCTGAGTTTGATTGCCATTAGGCACATCTTGAACAGTTTAGTATTCGTCACTACTTTCAATGAAGTTTGAATGGTTTTTATTCAATCCTAGTATGATTCGATTCATACGGTTGTGAAGTCAGTATAAGTCCGTAGGACTAATTCTGCCGAGGACCTGGATACTCGTCGTTAGAAAAAAAAAAAACCCTCTTACCTGCACTGAACTATTTATCAAATTGTCACCAAAAAGATTATTTGTCAAAGTGGCAGTGTCTTTTTCTATTAAAAAAATAAAATAAAAATTGGCAATGTCTTTTGGCCGCAATCAAATTTTTATGAATGTAATATTGTCTATATTGTCATGTAAGCATGCCTTATTTTTAAGTTTGACATTAACAAGTCAAATAATGCCTTAAAATTTTATAAAATATTTAAAATTTTGTTTTCCTATTTATGATCCTAGTAGAAATTAAGGGAAAAGTCTCATGCACAATTACGATGAAATATCAAATTTGACTAGTGTGGAATAACGAGAGCCTCTCTCTCTCTCTCTCTCTCTCTCTCTACTAATTAAATGGAACCCACTTTTGTTTTCTTTTTTGGAAAATGGAACCCACCATTTGGTTTCTCTCTCTCTACACTAATCCTTACTAAATGGAACCCACTTTTGTTTTCTTCTTTGGAAAATGAAACCCATCATTTGGCTTCTCTCTCCCTCATCAGTAACTAACAACAATAACGATTCAATCTTTCTTTGAAAAAAAGGGTATGACTACATGGATCTGTCAAAGTATAAGATAAAAAAGAAAAGATACATAAAAGAAATAAAGCAACGTAACATCGGATATTTCATCTAAACGTAATCGGTAACATGAAACTTTACCCTCCAAACAGCAATGTTTGATGTCATACTAGGATCCAAATAATTAACTTAACATTTGCATGTCTTTTCTTACCAACTTATCAACGGTTATTTTAGGGTTACCCTTAACTCTTGTTACTCTTTCCATTGGATTTGGTCATTCTTCCTTATTGGAGCATCCCAAGGCCTCTGATGAACATGACCATACCACCTTAAGCGGCATTCTTAAAGTTTGCCCTGAATTGGGGTTATTCCCAATTTAGCTCTTATCATGTCATTCCTCACTCTATATCTTCTAATTTTGCCATACATCCATCTTAATATTTTCATCTCTTTTACACTCATCTTATCTAAGTTACACTTTTTGATTGCCTAACACTCCGCCCCATACAACATAGTTGGTTTTACAACAATTTTATAGAATTTTCGTTTAAGTTTTAAAGGAAAAAGTCGATCACACAATACTCCAGATGCACTTCTCCACTTCATTCATCCTACTTTATTTCAATGAGAAACATCGTCATCTATCTCATCTTCCTGGCTGACCCCAAATATCTAAAATGGTCGCTTTGTGAAATCTCTCTCCCTGAGTTCCACCACTTCAGTAGCGGTCCATGTACTATTAAAGTTACACACCATATTCTCCGTCTTCATTTTACTTATTTTAAAACCTCTTGATTTCAAGGTAGATCTCCATAACTCTAACTTATGGTTAATACTTGTCAGTGTCTCATCCCCTAGAACGATGTCATAGGCAAAAAACACACACCACATAACATCCCCTTCAATGTTCTTACTTATATCATCCATGATAAGTGTAAATATATAAGGACTTAAGGTGGATTCTTAATGTAATCCAATGGTGATTGAGAACTCATTACCATGACCCCTCACTGTTTTTACATTAGTCAGCACATCCTTATATATGTATTTATTTATGTACCTATATTTACTAGGGATCTGGCTCCTCTCCTGATTGTTGATCGCTCAGGTCGGCCCATAGTTACTTGGACGATCGACATGTGTCTAAGTGTTGATCCAATGGTTCTCGGCGTGGTGCCTCTGTTATGGTTGATAGAAGCACCGTTGTTGGATCAACACTTAGACACATGTCGATAGCCCAGGTAGGTACGGGATTTAACTTTAAACAATGGTTTCAATTCGTTTTATGGTTTTGGTTCATTATTGACACCCTTACCTTATAGATGAGGTGAGGGAGGACATTGGTTTTGCGGAGGAGAGGGGGTTTGGGTGGGGTTGGGGGTGGGGTGTGGTTATGAAGCAGAGGCTAGGCGAGGAAGAAGGTAGAGGTAGGAACAAAGGGCTTGAGGCGGGGGAAGGGTTTGTAAAATGGAAGGGAAGGTTTTGCAGAGGGGGATGGGTGTGTTGAGACGCAGGGGTGGGATATGGAGATAGCGTTAAAGGTGGAGGGAGATGAAAGGTAGATGAAGGAGGTAGGTGCAGCAGTGGAGAGCTTTTCAAAAGTTTTGTATCATATGGGAAAAAGAAGCCTAAAAGGTAGTGTGGCCTCTACATCCAGACACAGGGAGTGACAAAATAACCAACCTACTCCCATGAAAAATGGAAATCCCATCATTATTGATGCTTCCACATGTGCTCCACTAGTCCCTGCATTGGTGCAAGGGTCACACGTGAAAACATCCTTTGTCGCGGGTGTGGCAGTGCGGCGAGCATCCGATGGCCGAAATGACATCAGGGCGTGTGCCGATATTGTTTTGACTGTTCGATACTCGTAGCACCGTCGCACCCGCGGCAGACAATAATCACTAGGGCCACGTTGCCATATAGTGAACCCTCTCCCATAACATATTTAGTAGCTTTAGTAAACCGCCACAAAAAATCATTGGAGGCAATTTAAACCAATGCTAAAAAAAAAAAAATCCTAAAAACCATATCATAGAAGATTAAAAAAAAACCACCACTAATATTTTTATAATACTTAAATACTATTTATTTCTCTCCCTCTCTCTCTCTCCTACTTTCACACGATTTTTCCCATTCTTCTTTTTCTTTTAGATAGTAAATTATTGTTAATAATAATAATTTAACTATTATTTAATAATTAAATATTCTTTATTTAAAGGGTAAACATCACTTCCCTCTCTTGAACTAAGGCGAAATATCAATAATGAAAATTGGACCAAGTTTTCCTAAGCCACCGTGCCACATCGTGACCCCAGACAATAGGGGGAGAGGGGGTCCCATCTCAATCATCCTATTGTTCAGCCACTAGTGAAGGAAAACGTTGTCCATGAAAATTTGGTACAAATGATATGATTTGTAAATTGTATATAAACTATTTAAAAAATAATAATATATATTTATAAACTTTTTGGGCATGTTTTAGAGATCCAATAGTTGGTTGAGATTCTTTGTACATGAAATTGCAGTAGACTAGCGTAGTGATAGTAATATTTCACATGTCCAAAAATTTATCATAAGATACTGTTAAGTGGAGAGACCTTAGCATTATTAAGTATTATCTTAGTGAGAAATAAGAGTTATAACAAACTTAGGTGTACGTATTGGTAAATATATTTAATTATGAATTAAAGATATTGTTCAATATCAATGGGGCTAGTAGCCTAGTGGTGAAAATGCCCTCAACCCATCACCGCTCAAGTCGGCTGGTTGTGGGTTCGAATCTTGGTATGCCCACTATCGCCCATTGGTCCTACGAAAGTGCTGTTTGTCATATGGGGGCTTGTCCTAGAGGCTATAATCATTACCATGGAGCACCCTTTTTTCATTACTATAAAAAAAAAAAAAAAAAAAAAAAAAAAAAAGAAGAAGAAGAAGAAGAAGATATTATCCAATAAGTATCTTTGATAGATTTCCTAATGGAATTCTGCCTTCTCCCAATATCATCAACTAAACCAAGGAGTTTTATTAGTAGCATGATTTCTAAAAGAGATAAAGAGAAATAGAGGAATAAAACTTATGAGTGATACTACAAAATTATAGGAGAAGGTTACTGAAATCTGGCATTAGAAGAAAATCTAGTATCTCGGGGGACTAACTCATTTTTATGCCAAGGAGATCGACAACAGAAATGATTTACCTACTACAGAAGCTCATGAAAGAAGCAAGAACCTTAAAAAAGGATCTTCATATGATCTTCATCGAACTAGAAAAGGCCTACGACATAGTCTCTAGAGAGCTAATATGGCATGCATTGGAAAGTTCAGGGATCGGGGTCCTATCCTGAGCGCTCTATCTAACAGCCCAAACTATTAGATTTGGTTGTTAAGTCAAGTTAAATTTTTTAGAATCCTTAAAATAACCCCCTTTCCCTCTTTCTCCCTTTCCCCCTTTCTCTGAAAAATTATCTGAAAACTTAAGGTCGTTTAGATGAATTCGAGGGTCTTTTAGGATTCTCGGCAAGGTCTGCAGTCTTTATCAGATTGGAACTTTGTGTCTAGTACACTTTTTGAAGAGCCTTGCGAGTTTTGTGGATCAAGCCTGCAAGTGTTGTATATCCTCAATCCATTTTTTTTTATATTTTTCCTTGATTCTCCATATCCTAATAGAAAGGTATTATTTGCAGTAGTTTATTATGATTCCAATGGAAGGGAATCAATTTGATTTCATAAACCCATTTTCCAGATTCATCAATGATACCAAAATTGGTTACAGAACTCAACTGAGAAGATTAAGACGAGAAGAAATCTCATCTCAGAGTTCTTTCTCATGAAGATGATAAAGATTCTTCTTTTATAGTTTCATTCTCTAGAAGTCTAGTAACACTTTACGTGTATCTATGGAATCTATGGACTATGGATTGATATAGTAAAATAGAATTAACAATGCCTCGCCGGATGACATCGTCGGAGATCCATGAAAATAAGAATGCTATCAAAGAGAACGCAGGGATGGCCAACGGAACTGAAGCTCACCTGCAAACACCACAACCACAAAAATTGAATATCATTTTCTTCTCATTCATTAAAATCTACCAAATAAGCCTTCAATTCTAAAACATGGTGAAGCAGAGGAAAATTTTAGGTCATGATCTTTCCTTTAATTCTACCTAAATACCCGATGAACTCCACCCAAGTGCTGATTTGCTGTAGCTTTGACAGATGCTTATTGTCGATAGGTGAGGACTGAGGAGGGGTGGTGATGCCGGCAGTTAAAGCTTCTTAGGGTTTCTGATAATTTTTCAGAGAAAGGGGGAAAGGAGAAAAGGGAGAAAGAGGGAAAGAGGGGTATTTTAGGGAATATAAAAAAAATTTAACTTGACTTAACTTAACAGCCAAATCTAACGGTTAGGGCTATTAGATAGCATCTTTTTCTTATAAGGGAGGGGAGTGATATTTTCAGAAAGGTAGTGGGTCAAGTTGATATTTCGCCTTAGTTCAGGGGAGGGGAGTGATGTTTACCCTTATTTAAATAATCTCTTCTGCTAGGGTTTGTAACTACTAGGAATAAAAATAGAGGGTCTATTTTTATTCCTCTTATTCTTCTCTCACTGTACTCGATAGATCATATTGAATTGTTGTATCATGTTCTAAGTTATTGAATTAATCCAAAGGATTGAGTTTTCCATCATCTATGATAAAGAAATAATCTCTTTAATCATGACTTCTGATGTTTGGATGAGACTCCTTAAGTAGTAAAAAATTAAATTCGAACTTTCATCAAATAATGATAAAATCACAATGGAGGGTGAAGAGGAACAATGGGAGGATCCCCTAATTCAAAAGTCATAATTTTTACACTTATACCACTTAAAATTAATTTTTTGATCACTGAAAAATACAATACGCATGTAAATATCGCTAGAAGTGGGGCCAGCCGTATAGTGAGCTTAGAAGGGTTAGGGCCGGGATTTTTCTTGGTCTGAGCCCACATTAAAATTGTAAGCTGGGCCGAAAATTCCTAAAAGCCCGCCTGCTTAATTTCTTATTCTTTAGTTCACCCTATACAAGTGGAATAAAATACATGTTGAAGTTGAACTGTTCCACATGTATAGTCAAGGCCAAAATTTTCAAATACACATATTCTTTTAATATTTAATTTTGTTTTGTATATGATTCATTATGCGTTTTTTATGGAATATTTGTAAGAGTCAATGCCTACCTGTTTGAGTGTGATGCTTTAATGAATAATCTCCAATTTTTGGTTTGGTTCTTTCAATTCCTGAGCTTTGTGTACGATTTATTTTTGTTAATGTTGGTCTCTTGCCAAGAGTTTGCATTTTCATAAGTATACATTTGTTAGACGGGGATTGGAGTTTTTTAATTTTTTTTTCAAGGTATCAAGATTGGAGGGGATTTAAAATACAGAAAGTGATTCACTATCATTGGTCTAAGAGGAACATGAGGGATTTTTCCCAAACTGTTATTGATTCTGTGGACTAGAGAACTACCAGGCTAATGAAGCATACATGCAAACTTCACTAATTTGAACTATATTTTGGCAATTTTTAGCCCTCGATTAAAATTCAAGAAATGACTCTAAAATGATTATATTCTTATGTCTGTCAATTTTCGTCATATTATATGTAATAAAATTTAGTAATCCATAATCCAAAAAGTGTTTGTGATTGTTTTTGAAGAAATGAGACCAAAGATGTGATATAACTAAGTCTCTCTCTCTCTCTCTCTCTCTCTCTCTCTCTCTCTCCACCAAAAGCCTCACGTGCATTTGCTCATGAAATTTTACTAGTGTATATATATATATATATATATGGTTTATATTCGGCAGTCTCATCCAATAGAAACTACAATAGGGAGCTACCTGAATAGATCGTCTCCAGAATTGGTCTCTGGTTAGAAGGGCATCCATTATACAACGTCAAGAAGTAAATGACTTACAAGGAATACAAAAATGAAACCATACATACGTGGTCCATGGCAGCTAAGGCTGAGAGCTTCTTAGAATCCCCCAAGCTGATTTGGAGGGAAAAAGGCAGTTATAATTGTCTTTCCACATAATTTAATCTGGATCGTCTCCCTAAGCCTACTAATATTGATCAACTAGTACCGAACCCTAAGGAGATCTATTGAAGAAGCAAGGCCAGGATCCCAACCACCTTCCCTCAGAATGAAGTGAACCAACTTACAAGTGAGAGTTGAAAGAGATTGCACAAGGATTGATGGAGTTTCTCATGGTGTATCTTGAGAGATAGAAGGTGGTATGAGGGGTGTCGCAGTTGAAGATTTCCCACCTCTGCAAAGTAAAGGGAATTATCACACTAGAGAGGAAGGTGAGTCTTATAATGGAGGAGATGCAACAGTTGGGAGAAGCTCCTCTTTTGAGAAGGAAAGTTTAGCCATGGCTGCTACACCATGGATTTCTCATTTCACTTCGGCTGTTTAGAGACACAAGGAGGGGATGGATCTTAAATACATCCAGCCAACTATGATAGATGGGAAAATGGTCGCAAACTGTCCAGTGAGTGTGGTTCGAGATGAGATTGATTGATGGAAAAATACTTTGGTGGGTTTTTTCTTAGGCATAAGACCACCTTTTCATTATACAAAGGAGATGCTTCTCAAGCTTTGGAAGATTTCTGGACATGTTGACATAAATTTGCTTGAGTGTGGTTTATTCGTCTTTTGATTTAATCAGATGGAGGATAGGGAGAAGGTATTGGAAGGAGGGCCATGGTATATTCAAAGAAAATCTTTAATTCTTCGTCCATGGAGTTAGGAGGCTATTCATGACAAGATTGATTTACGTTTTGTCACTATTTGGGTGAGTCTTCCAAATCTTCCATTTCACTTTTGGTCTTCAAATTCGTTAAGTGCTATTAGAAGTATGCTTGGCTTCCCAATTTCGACGGATAAAAGAACGAAAACCATGGAGCGTCTTTCTTTTGCAAGAATCTATGTGGTAGTAAATGCTACATATGAGTTATCATCCTCTGTGGCCATTATAGACGAAGATGGAAGAATTCTTACACAACAAATTCAATATGATTGGGTTCCTCCTAGATGTGATTCTTATTAGATTTTTGGTCATTCTAAGGCTCACTATGGAGGGGCGTCCAAGACACAACATCCAAAGAAGAGTAGGCCGGTGTGGAGAAGGAAGAAAAAGACTGATAAAGGTGGGGTGAATCTCGAAATTCAGATAACCGGCTATGTTGATAATTCTCCGGCAGGTGAGAGAGGTGATTCAGGAAGGATGGAGGCGGATTCTATGCATACTAAATCTAGAAAGTATTCTTATTCAAATTCAAATTTGAATATTCAAAATGAGAAAGTTGGCACTAGCAGATTCGGTGGAGGATTTGTCTCAATTAAATTCAATCGTTGATGTTAATGCTTTTATATTACTGGAAGGTTTGAGCGAAGAGATTCCACTTGATTCATAAAATGAGGTTATGTTATATTCTGAAGGGGGGATAAATGTGTGGATACTGATATGGAAGGGGGGACTAATTGCAGGGAGGTTGTTTTGGAAAGAGGAGGTCATGGCGTGATGGTTGTAGGTGATGAGGATGAGGTGGATGTGGATTTCGACTCTAATATCCGCTCTATAGTTGGCAATGCCATAGAGGAAATTGTGCTGGCTAAAGGAGAGATTGAGGGAGAAATTATAGGGATTGATGAATTGGGGTATAATTCAGCTACCATTTTTGAGGGGGCTGTTTTTGAGGAATCTATTAATGATCCATTTTTTGCTAATAAAAATGAGAAGGTGGTGCTGGCTGATAATCAATTTGCTGACATGGACAATGTGAATGAAGATTTTTCTCTCAATTTGGTGGGCTTAATTAAAGGAGATGAAGAGGAAAGGGATAAGGTCAATGAGTTGGCTGGTCAATTAGAAGAAGTTATTGAGAACGTAGATGATATGGTGGAAAATCTATTAGGGGCAGATTTTGAGGAAGGAAAATATTCTACCTCCTATATCCGATCCTCTTCCACACGGAAGAAGAAAAAGAAGAAGAAGAAGAAGAAGAAGAAGAAGTTAATCTCTAGGACCCTTGAGTGTAACTTGAATCCTGATCCTAACGCTGATGGTTCTTCAGTTGCTTCCTCGGATGAGCTTTCGGAGCCTATGCCATTTTCGAATCCCGATAATGAGATGGATTGAAAAGATAGTTCAAAGTCTATTGAAAATTCGAATCTAGAAAATGATCTCTATGATGGAGAATCATTCATTCATATTTCAAATTGGGATGTAACGACAACTGTTATCTCTCCAAGGAAAGAGACAGAGATGAACCACGAGGTGGCCCATCAAGTTGATAATATAGTCATAGTCGACCAATGATGACGATGACTCTGGTCATGGTGTTTTCAGAAACTTGACACATCCGGTTTTGAGAAGCTCTTTACGAAAGAGTCGTCACGTTAGAAGTACCCCGTACCATCTTCGCTCCTGCGGTTGGGCTACTTAAATTTTCCATAGTATTTCTTTCCGAGTGTAGAAATGTTCCTTTTCAATTTTCCTTTGTGATGCAAGGTTTATTCTGCTTGTTTTTTTTAGGGGCCGCTCTCTCTTCCTTGGGCATGTCTAATAGGGGGAATGGTTGCCTTATCTTATTTTTTTCATTTTTCTTTCTAATATAACTTTTCTTACCTATCAAAAAAAAAAAAAAAAGATTGCACAAGGATTGTTTTTGCTCAGTTTTTGAATGATTTCCATTGATGTATGACTGAGTATATATAGATATTTTACAAGTACAAGTAGGAGATTGAATCCCATTTAAAAAGGTAAGTAAATAAAATTACAACTGTAAGAGATAACATTGGTGATAAAATCATCATATTTGAATTTTAAAATTCAAATGAGAAGATTTGGATGAGGTGGATCCTTATCTCCTTCTAATTTGGTGGATCGGTTATCATCCTCACTCAAGTTGAGCGGTACTGGACGTAAGCGAAGGTTGTCATGAAGAAAATGAATCCGAGGAGAGTTGAGTCCTTTTCTAAAAATATCAGCAACCCGGTCTTTACTTGAAATGTAATGAATGTCCAGTATTTTCTTGCCTACCAACTCACAGAAGTGATAATCAACGGCTACGTGTTTTTTTCTTGCATGAAATACCAAGCTCAACGAAAGGGAGATAGCAGAAATATTATCATACCAAATATTCGAGACTTTGGTGAGGGGGCAGTGCAGCTCGCGGAGGAGGGAGCATAGCCAGACAACCTCGGCAGTCTTGTTAGCTAAGCAATGATATTTAGCTTCGGAAGAGGATCAGGCAACCGTTGGTTGTTTCTTAGCACTCCATGAAATAGAATTGGAGCCAAGAAATACACAAAAATCACCTGTAGATCGTCGATCAATTGGGCACCCAGCCCAATCGGCATCACAATAGGTTGTGAGGTGGAGCGAGTCCGGTTGGAGATGGATACCAGTAGTTATGGTTCCTTTTAGAAAACGAAGAATACGTTTTACAGCTACAAGATGATCTCAGTGGCTTCCTTAAGGAATTGTGATACTTGATTGACAAAAAATGAGATATCCAAACGGGAGAGAGTGGCATATTGAAGAGCACCAACGAGGCTGCGATAGTGAGTAGGATCAACTAGGACAGGACTATCACTTAATCCAAGTTTTTGTGATGAAATTGGGGTAGAAACAAGCTTACAACTGGTCATGTTTGCACATTGAAGAAGATCCAATATGTACTTGGACCGATTGAGATAAAGCCCACCCGCGTCTCTTGTAATCTGGACTCCAAGAAAGAAAGATAATGGGCCAAGGTCTTTCATGCGAAAATGATGCCCAAGGAATGACATCAATCGGTGGATGGAAGAAGTATCATTACCAATAAGGATGATATCATCCACATATAGAAGCAAATAAATTGTAACATGGTTGCTTCTAACATGACGGATGACAACACTTGGTATTCTGACACTGATGCCACTCATCACATCAGTCTTGACTTTGAGAATCTTCAGATCTCATCTAAGTATAGCGGGAATGAGACAGTTCAAATTGGTAATGGTCAAGGTTTGTCAATAACTCACGTTAGTTCATCCTCAATTCCTTCTCACACTTCTACCTTTCATTCGAGCAACATTCTTCATTGTCTAACTGCTTCTACTAATCTACTTTCTGTTCATACATTTGCTCGGGATAATAATTGTCTTTTCCACTTTGATAAGTTTGGTTTTTGTGTCAAGGACAAGGACACGGGGAGAACTCTTTACCAAAATCCAACTGAGAATGGACTAAACCCCTTTCTGCCGCCATCCACTCTTCCTGCTTCTCCTTCACTACAAGCACATTTTAGCCCCTCAGTTTATGTTGATCAATGGCATCGTCGACTTGGACATCCATCTCGTGATATTCAATGTGCAGTTTTGGCCACTATTTCTGTTTCAAATAAAATAGGCAAAAATGTTTTAATAAAATGATCACAAATGTCTGCTCTTCATGTCAACTAGGAAAAAGTAGAAAGTTGTCTTTTCCCTTATCTCAGTCTATGCCTCATCGATCACTTGAATTAATTCATTGCGATGTTTGGGGTCCTGCCCTAACACTTTCTTGTTCTAAATATTCTTATTCGATGATTGCTCTAAATTTCCTTGGCTTTTTCCTATGAAATTCAAATCAGACTTCTTTGACATCTTTGTCTCTTTCAAAGCCAAATTTGAAAATTTATTGCACATCAAAATCATAAAAATTTCATTCTGACTATGGCACAGAGTTCACCAGCAACTTTTTAAACACTTTCTTAACACCCATGGCATCACTCATGAACTTTCTTGTCCCCATACACCTGAACAAAATGGTGTTGTCGAAAGAAAACATAGGCACATTAACGAAACTAGGTTGTCTTTGTTAGCTCATGCTCATATGATTCTTTTTCAAAACACAAAAACACCTTTTGAAGCTATTTTTCACTCCAAACTGACATACACTCACTTGAAAACTTTAGGTTGCCTATGCTTTCCTTGGTTATGTCCCTACAACACCAATAAACTCCAATTCAGATCTTCAAAATGCTGTTTTTTGGGATATGGTTATGCTCATAAGGGTTATAAATGTTTGGATTTATCTACTGGAAGGGTTTATGTATCAAGATATGTAATATTTGATGAGCTTCAATTTCTCTTTTCTTCTGCATTTGCTTCTCCATCTTCTCCTCCAGTTTCAAATGACCTAGACTTCTTAGGGGTCTTACTCCCATCCCACCACTCCACTTGCACTTTCCCCATTTTGCATAGTCATCCCTCAATTGTACCAACCACTCTTCAACCCTCTCAAGAGTCCTCCTCGGGTACAAGCCTTGCACCATCACCCATCCCTCAAGAGCATACTTCCCCAAATCCCATGTCGTCTAGTCCATCCAATGCTCCACCCCAACCTCCGTGTGCTACTACCTAAACCCATACCATGAAGACAAGATCCCAATCTAGAATTTATAAAAATAAATCTTTTCCCATACCCTTCACCCTCTTCCCCTTGCACTTATTTCTTCTCACTTGGTTGAACCAACATGTTACTCACAAGTTTCTAAGGACCTTGAGTGGCGTCATGCAATGGATCAAGAATTTAGTGCTCTTCAACAACAGAATACCTAGGTTGTAGTCCCTTCCCAACCATCTATGAATGTTACTGGTTGTAAATGGGTTTATCATATCAAAAGAAACCCGGATGGTACAATCAATCGATACAAGGCTCGCTTTGTTGCTAAAGGGTTTCATCAACAACCGGGAGTTGATTTTATTGAGACTTTTAGCCCTGTTGTTAAGCCAACTACCATCCACACTATTTTGTCTATAGCTGTTGCTCTCTACAACAATTGGATGTTGAATGTGCATTCCTCCATAGTGACCTACAGGAGACCGTATATGTCTCAACCACCAGGATATATTGATCCTACAAGGGCTGTTTATGTATGTTTGATGAAAAATTCTATATATGGGTTACGTCAGGCTCCACGTGCTTGGTATGAGAAGTTCACCTCCAAGCTTATTGACTTTGGGTTTCTAGTATCTCAATCTGATCCGTCATTTTTCATCTACCACCAGCACCATGTTATAGTTTATTTGCTTCTATATGTGGATGATATCATCCTCATTGGTAATGATACTTCTTCCATCCACCGCCTGATGTCATTCCTTGGGCATCATTTTCGCATGAAAGACCTTGGCCTATTATCTTTCTTTCTTGGAGTCCAGATTACAAGAGATGCAGGTGGGCTTTATCTCAATCGGTCCAAGTACATATTGGATCTTCTTCAGCGTGCAAATATGACCGGTTGTAAGCCTGTTTTTACTCCGGCTTCATCACAAAAACTTGGATTGAGTGATAACCGATCCACCAAAGGAGAAGAGTTATAGGTGGCAGTAGTTTCAGTAGTGGAACTATTTGATGGAGAAGCTGCCATGTCAAAAAAAAAGAGATGGGATCGAATTGTTGTGGAGCTTATTGCTCTGATACCATGAAAGAGATTGCACAAGGATTTTTTTTGCTAAGTTTTTGAATGATTTCTATTGATGTATGACTGAGTATATATAGATATTTTACAGGTACAGTTGGGAGATTGAATCCTATTTAAAAAGGTAAGTAAATAAAATTACAACGGTAAGAGATAACATCGGTGATAAGATCATCATATTTGAATTTTAAAATTCAAATGAGAAGATTTGGATGAGGTGGATCCTCATCTCCTTCTGATTTGGTGGATCGGTCATCATGAGTGACAATATACCACCCTTACAACCTAGGAAGGTTCAACTATGGGGGGAGGGTGGGTAAAATTGTTAGCCCAACTCATGATATGCCTTTTCTAATGCTATGGTAAAAATTTCACAAAACTATGCCATCTGAATCCAACCATGACCTAGTCTGACCTTTCCTTAGGAGGTGGTGGATGGGGTTACACCTCAAAAACGGTTTGAATTAGAACCAGACAATATAATAAGATTAAACTTCTGATGTGGTTTTAAAACTATTTGATAACCATATATATAAAATCAAAATGATTAAATTTGAATTAAAATTTGGCATGAGGCCAACCTAGAGCATTCCCTTGACATCCAACAGTTAGAAATACCACAGCATCCTCTCTCTCTCTCTCTCTCTCTCTCTCTCTCTCTCTCTCTCTCTCTCTCTCTCTCTCTCTCTCTCTCTCTCATTGAATAATTAGGAGTGTCATCCGACATCCATGTACCTTTGGATGAATGGTCCCATGTGCCCTTATTCTCTTGGGACGCAGGGTAGAGAGGAGTGATGAGACAAAGAAGGGAGGGAGGGGCCAGTTGTCCATTAGGTCTCACATCTCATAACCCTCCCTCCAACCCTTGCTTATTATCAGTACGACTCCTTTCTTTTGGGCCGTTGTGCAATGCATGCAATGGGGTTCCCGCATGGCATATAGAAGTGGACTAGCTAACAAGTGGTCCTGCTAGGCTTGGGCCGATTCATTCCCTTATTTGCATTGGATGCTAGTATCTTACATGCTTACCTTTAAAAAAAAGTATTGACATCAAGCACTAGGCCCCTCCACATCCCACAAACCAGAAGTTGAACCAAAAAAGAGACAATTCATAATAAAGCTCACAAACTGCACATAACCCGAACACAAACATACATGACAACTGTTCAAAGAAGAGACAAAGCCACAGAAGGTGTGGGCAAGCAAGAATTCTATTAGTGTGGTCTCATGAAAATCAATTTTAGAAGTCGCTGGAGAGAGGAGCATGGTCAAAGTTCATGAAGACGTTGCCATAGATGAGCCCTGCGAGGCCACCACCGATGAGGGGGCCAACCCAGTAGATCCAGTTGTCAGTGAAGTTGCCACTAGCAACAGCAGGGCCAAAAGAGCGAGCAGGGTTCATGGAACCACCTGAGAAGGGCCCAGCTGCCAAGATATTGGCACCCACAATGAAACCAATTGCAATAGGAGCAATGGTGCCCAAGGAACCCTTCTTAGGGTCTGCAGCAGTTGCATACACTGTGTAGACCAAAGCAAAGGTGATCACAATCTCCATAACTACTCCTTCAATTGCTCCAACTCCAACAGACAAAGTGTGGGTAGGAATTGCCTGAATATAAAAATACATAATCAAATCAAATACATTAATAAGATGAGCAAAATAACTTCCCGACTGGGGAGAAAGAGTTATCCTCCCCACATGAAGTGGTATGTAGACCAAGTTGGAGCAATTAATGCTACAAGTGTAAAAAAGTTTGGTAAACCCGAATCCACCCTGAGTCCGAATAAGGCTTGGGCAGAAATTTCAGCCCACAGGATGGGCTAATGTTGAGAATTTCAAGCCCGAGGTTGGTCTCAACCCAACCTCGTATATTAAGTGTATAATAATATAAATATGTTAATCATAAATAGATACTTGTAAAAAAAAGAAAGGTCTGAAAAAAGTCTCTTGTTTTTCGCAATCTACATATATATACGAAAACTTTGATCTTTTAACCTCTACAATGCATCAAGATCAAACAATCCAGTAACCAATAGTAATGAGCTGGGCTGGGCTAGGCTGGGTTGGGCCCGATCGAGTTGAACCTGGGCCGAGTTATCCCAATCCGACCTAGGGTTGAGCTGGGTTGAATTAAGAGACCCATTGACAACCCTAATTAATGTACTATTGACTCATGATCTTATACCCCATAAATGGTGGAATTCCATATGTCTATACGAAAACATATTTCGTTGCTACCTAAGTTGCAGTCAAGGGAATGGAATCCCAGGGGCAGATTTAAAAATACTCACCTTGGGTGAATTTTTCCATGCCTACCCCCTGAGATTTCACTTCCCCTGACTGATACCATGAGTTGTAGCTACTAGGCAGCAGCCAAGTTTCGTTCGTCCATATGGTTTTTATCTTACCATGCCTCCTGTAACTGCCTTAAGGAGGAAGCAAGCAACGATGGAACCAACAAGCTGGGCAATCCAGTATAAGATTCCAGTGAGGATGGTGATCTGCCCACCAAGAGCCAACCCAAAAGTCACGGCCGGGTTGACATGCCCGCCGGAGATATTAGCACCGACGGAGACTGCAACAAAGAGAGCAAACCCATGGCAAATAGCCACAGCTACAAGCCCCGCTGGATCGAGTGCTGCGTTGGATGTCAACTTGTCTGCAATAAAAACACACCCATGGTTAACACCAACTAGAAATAGATACACTAGGTAGCAAATAGTATCCCTAATTTTCCAATCCATGCAGGCCTATGAGTTAGATATCATTAGGGTACTAACTGTAAGCTATGACCGATCCAACTCCGGCGAAGACAAAGAGTAGGGTAGAGATGAATTCAGCAAGGTAGGCCCTGAAGGATCCAAGGCTGAACGAGTCATCAAAGCGCCCGAAAGCGATTCCGGCCATCTCTGTGAGCTAGAAGAAGTTGAACGAAACTCTTAGTGAACACAAAGAGAAAGGGTCAGATGAACATACTAGCTAGACCTTCTTCCTTAGATACTTATAAACAGAGAAATATGTGAATAAGCTAAGGATTATTAAAGGGTCCCTTAATAAGACATGTAGGGTAGTGTACCCTTTGAAGAGGTAGATCATATTCATGTGAAGTCCTAGCTGTCACCATCATGGCTTTGATGGAAATGTCGCGAAGTTCATTAATAATTCAGCCATGTGAAGAACAGGAAAAGAAGATGAAGAGGAAGAAGGGTTTGGTGGAGGAGGTGGGGGGCCCATGGCGTGAGTGGAATAATGATATAAAAGATAAGGACAGATGATCAACTTTAGGCCACAAACTGCACCGACCATTTTCCATAAGAAGCTAAGGGTCGAAGTGATTTTTATTAAATGAGTGGTTGGCTTTAGTGATTAGCAGTAGATTTATGTGGTTTATGTCTACGTTGTTAGTGTTTTCACGTTTACTTAAGGACAGAAAAAAAAAGGGACAAGGTCGGCCAACAAACAGGGATGGATAGAGAGGAATCTTAGGAGGACTTGGGGTTTTCTTTTGGGATTTTTTAAAAGGTTCAATGCTTCATTTGAAATCTCTAGAAAAAGAGATAGGTGGGGTCTACCGTTTGGTTTAGTTGGGTTTGTTACCGTTCATTAATCTTGTTCTCTTTATCACAGTTCTTTTTAGAATATCCTATAATTGTTACCAAAAAGAAAAAATAGAATTTTCCTATAATTACTCAGAGGAACCATGTCTCAATTTTTACCTGTGGGCTGAGAGGGATTGAACATTTGGTTTTGGGCACCTAAAAAGAATTTATTATACTCAACTTTGAACCGGGTATGTTAGGATAAGATTATGGTGATTGTTGTTGTAGACTATAATTAAGGGTGTAAATAGGATTTTCAGAAGTGTTGATATTATTCAAAAACAAATCAAATCTCATCTTAGTTTTAAAAAGCGTACTTGTATTGAACATGTTGGTTTTGATACGGCCAAATTGACTGTCCAGTAGGGTAAGGACACGTGTCGCCCACTTGGACACGTGTCACCCACCTGATAGAGTCTGCCAGGACTCTACCACGTCAACCGCGTGAAGAGAATATCCTCCACGAAGGGGTAGGACGTATCGGAGTAGGACTCTAAAAGGAAAGGAGGTAGACTCGAGGAAGACTCCTCCTAGGAAAGAGGAAACCCTAAACCCTAAGAGCTATATAAGAAGGCCCAGAAGAAAGGGAGAGGTAAGCATCAATACCCACACCATTACTCCTATAACAAAAACTGTGCGGCCAATCCCTAACTTGATCGTCGGAGGACTAACCCCGGACAAAGCTCCGGGCCTTTGCCGTCTGTGCTTGTGCAGGGTCAGCTCATACGGATTTTTGGCAGCAACAGATTGGCACCGTCTGTGGGAACGACAGTAATGGTGGGGAGAACCTACAATTGCAAGAAGACAAGAGCAGCATCGAACATGAACATTGGGGAGGAGGAACCTTCAACAGGGCACCCTCTATGGACAGAAATTGGACGAGAAAGGGGGAACGATGACCGGGAAGGCTCCGTGAGGTACCAGAGTTCGGCTGGATATTCGGTGTGCGGAGATAGTAATCCTCCGCCCCCTCCTGGAGCACAAGAATATGTGACGAGGGAGCAGTTCGAAGCTCTCTAGGACAAATATGACCGAATGGCCGAGGCAATGAAGGAGGTCTCCAAAACTGTCTCCCAGAAGACCGACGAAGCACCGCGAGGCCCCCATATCCAGCATGAGAGAGCTCGAGACGAGGATTGGAGCAGTACAAGATCGATAAGGTCTGGTCATAATCCTCGAAACTGAGCAATGAGGGAAAGTCCCACACCTAGGGGAAGGATGCGGCGTGCCGCCGAAGACCGACATGGGGAACCACGCCAAGGAGACAAGCCGAGACACGAGGACTCCGGGTTAAAGCAGATGATCCTGGACCTGAAAGATGAGATTAAGAAGGTGGCAGAAAATCAGACGGGAGCCCACGAGCCAGACCTCACTAATGACACGGCCCTAGCTGATGAGGTCATGAGGGACCCGCTCCCGATCGACTTTTGCTTGCCAAAGTATGACACATACGACGGGTCTGGGGACCCCGTCAATCATCTGGAAGGCTTCAAGGTCACCATGCAATTCCATCGAGTCTCAAAAAATATTATGTGTCGCGCCCTGCCATTGACGTTCAGAGGAGCGGCAAGGCTATGGTACAACTGTCTACTGACGAAGTCAATCCACAGCTTCAGCAATCTAAGCTACTTCTTCGTGAAGGGATTCTCCAGTAGCCAACCCCTTCAGAAGACTATGTTGAACTTGACCAACGTCAAGCAACATAAAGGAGAATCACTGCAAAATTACATGAAGCGCTTCCAGCAAGAGAAGATCACGATCAGAGGTCTGGACCAGAAAGAAGAGTTCACAGCCCTACTGGGAGGCGTCAAGGATAAGGAGCTGAAAAGGTCTTTGGCGAAGCATACACCGAGGAACCTGGCCGAGCTGAGAGCTCGGTGCGATAAGTACATCCAGATGGAAGAAACCCTCCAAGCCGATGAAGAAGCTGAAAGGAAGACGGGAAGGAAGAGGACCTCAAGGGCCAATGAAAAACCCTTCGAAGAAGGCAAAAGATGAAATTCTGAGTGCAGACGGGCACCCATTCCACCAAGGAAGTTCGAAAAATATGCACCCCTGAATCAGAGACGAACGGAGGTACTAATGCAGATAAAAGACTCCCCGGATGCCAGGGCCATGAAGTGGCCTGGGAAGATGGGACGACACCCCGAGAGACGCAATATGGTCAGATATTGCCACTTCCATAGAGACCACGGCCATGACACCGAAGACTGTTGGCACCTCAAGGGGGAGATAGAAGGAATGATTCGAAGAGGATATCTAGGCCGATTCGTGGACCGCGAAAAGGATGATGCCCAAGACGGTAATGACCATGGGGATAACCGTCGGAGAGATGGCAGAGGCCACTATGAAAGAAGGGGGCCTGCCCACTGTAGACACCGAATTTTGTCACCCCTCGGCAATGATAACAATATGAAGGATTACATGTTGGATATTTTAGACTTGGAGAATTTTCAAACTTAGAGTAGAAAATGACCATTTTTTCCTATAAACTTTCAAGAGAAATTTTTTTCAAAAATTAGAATTTGATGTTGTGGATTATTGTTACTTGTCCCCTCAAGTCGGACATTACACTTTGATGCGAGAACTATGCGAATCGACGCCCGATTCTCTCTTTCATTATAGGATTCGGGTCCCTACTTTATGCATATTTTCGTAAATTTTTTCGATCGAGACTACAATCGTGTCTCACATCATTGGATAGTGCTCGGATTGAGCTTTCTAACAATATATTACACGTCGAATTTCGACAAACGGTTTGAAAGATATGACCCCCGAAAGTTGACTCCAAAATTCGGTATCAGATTCCATTCCGAGCAACCAAAGGGTGCCACATGGCGCCCAAACCCCTTTGCCCAAAAGTAAGCCTTTGTGGACAATTCTCTCTAGTTTTTTAGTCCCACATCGGAAATATGAGAGAATTGTCCCAAGTCCCAAGGCTATAATAGCCCTTCCTCTGTTCCAAAAAGGGGGAGGAGATTGGAGAGAAGGAATATGGTTTTTGCTAATTCCCTTTCTCTAAATAAAGAATCTCTCAAAGTATAAAAATTTAAATGTGTAATCCTTCCTTGAGCCGAGAGACTTAGTCCGATTCGGTTCGGTTCGGTTTTGGCCTTGAAGCACAAGGGTTATCTCCCCTTGTTTCTTGATTAAAGCCGGTTTAAGGTATTTATTTGTTTATTTTCTTTCAATAGCGATTTAGAATTAGTTTAATTAATAGATTAGTTTCTAATTTATTAATAATTAATTTATTGAGATTAATTATGTTTAATTAGTTTAAGTTTGGTTCAATACGGTTTATTAGATGTTATTAGATGTGAATTGATTTATTCTGGTCCAATTAAAGGTATTTAGAATTAATTGATTCTTTTAGATTAATTAGGTTTAATTGTTTTTTTTTATTTAACATGCTTACTTAAGTAGATTTGATTTGGTTTAGTTTCTCCTTTTTAAATTGTTTTTGCTCTTTTAATCTAGACCCTTAGATTAGGATCTCAACTGTAACCTAATCCCATTCTTTATTCTTCTTCCTCTCTTCCATCTTTCTTCTCCAGCCGTCCCTCCCCACTCTGTTCTTCTTCTTCTTCTCCTTCTTCTCATCTTCTCCTGTTCTTCCACTCCCTACTCAAAGGAAGGGTGATCCCGTTGCCGCCGTTCAAGCACAGCCTTCCACCGCCGCCTATGGCTGCCCTGTCGTCGTCCGCATCGTCTTCCAAACCTCCTAACCGAACCCACTTCCCCAGCTCTTCTTCTTCTTCTTCTTCTTTTTCTTCCTAACTGAACCTGCAACCGAACACTCCTTTCTTCTTCTTCTTCTTCTTCTTCTTCTTCTTCTTCTTCTTCTTCTTCCCTGCTGCTGCAACCGGACCTGCAGCCACACCTCCTTTCTTCTTCTTCTTCTTCTTCTTCTTCCCTGCTGCTGCAACCGGACCTGCAGCCACACCTTCCTCCTCCTTTCTTCTTCATTTTCTTCTTCTTCTTCTTCTTTTTCTCTTCTTCCCTGCTTAGCAACCAGCCCTGCATGTCCACAAGCTGAGAGTGCACTAAGGAATGTAACATAATTGGGTTTAATTTCATAATCTATTTGCATTTTGTTGAAGAGCTCAAGTGCTTCTGCAGGATTTCCATTCTTCCCATACCCATCAATCATGGAAGTCCATGAAAGGCCGTTCTTTTCTGGCATATAGTTGAAAATTCTCCGTGCTTCCTCAGTTCTCCCACATTTTGAGTACATGTATAAGTGCACTTCCCAATATCACAAGACAAACATTACATCACACGTAGCTGTTGTAGGCAGTTTCAAAATCAAGGAAAACGTGAACCCATCTGGTTTTTCATTAGAGGAAGTGAGTTTGCAGATCAAATTCAGAGATCCTCCAGCTTGACCTTGTTTGAGGTAGGCTGCAATCATTGAATTATAGGAGGAGACGGTTGGTTTGGGCATTTGATCGAATATCTTTCGGGCATAGGATAAACAGCCAGATTGTATGTTGAGAATGAGGAATTTGATGGAAATGTTGGTGTCGGGTGAAAATCCAATTTTGAGAATGTGGGCATGAATCTTTTGGCCATGGGAAGGGGACCTGTTATTTCATTTATGTTTTCTATGTGGAATCTTCCCCTCTTTTGTTCTTTATTTTTCTTTCTCCATTCTTGGTTTGATGTTCATTTTATTTTCCTCTTAATAACATATGAAACGTAGTGTAGGGCGTATGTTAGCAAGGGCATGGCTGGCCCCCTTCAAACCGGCTCGTAGCATTAGGTGCGTATTGGGAATTTGGGTTTTCCTACTATCTCCTATCTTTTGTACTCCAACATTCACTTGCATTAGTGTAGTACTAATTTAGATTAATTAAAGTAACTTAGTTAACTTAATTAGTCATTTCGAATGTTGTTTATTTAATTGTGGTTAATTTATTTGGTTTTTTTTTAATCACTGCATTTGATTTCTTCATTCAATTCAATTTATTAAATTTGAGTAATTACCAATCTTTTTCCCTCTAGTAGTTCGTTTATTTTAATCAATCAATTAATTAGTTATTTAATGTAGGATAATTAACTAGATTAATTATTTAAAAGATTCTTTTCTCATTAGCTTAACTAGGGTTTTGAAAACGTTTAACTCATCTTAGCATTAGCTCAAGGTAAACATAATTAGTGCAATTAGGTTTCATAATTAGTTTAATTAAACCGTAGGTTTAGTTTAATCCTCCTACACTAGATTAGGTAGATTAGTCAAAATGCATTCATTTAATGTAATTAATCCACTTCATTTTTTTATAAATTAATTAGGTCTCATTTAATTTATAAATCTTTTTACCAATTAGATTAAGTAGGATTGTAATACTTTATTTCACAAATTACTAGGGATTAGGATTAATCATTTTAATTAATTCAATTTAGGATTTCATAAATTCATTGATCATCCATCTAGGTTAGGTTCAATTAATCGAGTTAGTTCAATTTAGGGTTTCACAAATTGCTCAACTAGGCTTATTTAATTAGCTTAATCTAAGACTCATAATACATTAATTAAATCATTTAGGCTTATTTAATTAGCGTAATCATTTCATTATTTGCATCATAACCTATTTAGCATAATTTAGACACTTGGTTTAGGGTTTTCACATGTCATGCTTAGATACCTAGTTTAGGGTTTTCAGTGACCTAGATTTAGGACTAGTTAGTAGGGTACAAACAAACTTTGGTCAAACAAAAAGAGACCGGCCTTAAGGTCGGGCAGACTGGGTGCCTAACACCTTCCCAGTCTGTCACTTGACACTTGTCTAGAATCTTGGTGCAAACCAGCCTTATCCATCAGAGTCATTAGTCTCTCTCCCTTGATTGGGGGAGACATTTATGGGTCCTAGACCCTTTCTAGGTGACGACTCCCTTTTACCCATAACATGTGTCCCCCCCTTTGGCATTTGATGACCGGGGGATACTATCTCATCTCATTAGGGTCAAACCCTAGCGTGTGTACACACGCTACGCGCCATATCGCGACCCCGGGGTGGAGGTCCATGATACCTACAGTGGCGACTCTGCTGGGGACGTCAGACTCTTGATTGACCATTGTTTGTATACCTTTGTTTGTACCTTATTGTTTGTATATTGACATGTTATTTTTCACTCTTCATCACTTGCATACACTTCTTGCATTGAGCACAGCATGCTTTACCCTTATTCACCCCCGTGGTGTAGCTACCAGGGTCCCTTACATATGTTTGGGCCGCCCCCAGTTACATCACACCCCTTGATACCGTACCATTTAGGTTTGGAATACGGAACTTATCGGCGAGGGTGTTACCTTGCGTGCTTGAGGGAGATCAGACACATTTAGGTGTGCCCAAAGAGACATAATCGGTTAACACTCTGAGTTCGATATGCTTGAGCTATTCCCCTATTGGTATATCAAAGGGACCACGTGCCTTTGATTCATTCCGTATATACGAGTGATAGGTATATCGGTCTTGTCAAGGCAGCCTTGCCGGTCCTAAACCTAACCAACATGCATCATATACTTGGACATAGAACCAATGACTAGGATCAACACAACTAATGTAATATTGTTTGCGGTTCATGTTGGAACCCCTTGTAGTCATTTTTACCCGTCTCAATCTACCATTCACCAACGGAAGGATTGGATTTATCATTAACATTAAAGGTGCTAGTGTTTATAACTACACCAGTTGTTGATTCTTACAACTGCACCGTATGATTGGTACCGTGGCTATATACTAACACCATCAGTCCGATGTGGTATAGGTCTCAACCTGGTAAAGGTTTCACACATGCTATCTCAATGTTAATGGTGGACCCAAATTCATCCACCACGGTTTTCGGTGATTGATTCGATGTAAATCCACCTATATGGAAGTTCTTACACGAACCACCTTGTTTGATCTATCAATTGAGAGTCTCTTCAACTTAAGGGCACTTCCTTTTGGTTTACCGCTAAGTTGATGCCACTCTCATTTGAGCTAACTCTTGTTTGGTCTAGTTGTCCTTGTTTGTGTATGCTTTGACCCTAGTTATGCTCACGTAGGAGAATGTACTTGTAACCATCTCATCCTTTCTTTTGTCCATTTTCCGGTACCAATAAGGAGTGTAATCCGAAGTTTCACTTTCTCATCATATTCTACCCAGTTGAGGCACCATTTCTCGTCAGGAAGGCCATTCCCTACCCTTGTGGGTCAGAGGTCCTAATTCAATTAGACTAGTGAGGCTTTCACCAGAACCCTCATTAGAAGTGTTTCCCGTTTCCCTAGAGGGTACAGATACCATGAGTCAAGATAACATTTTACCAGCAAATCCCAACTCCATGGAGGCCCGTGTCACTAATTTGAGGAGATGTTAGCAAACTTAACTACGATGATGCAAGCTCAGGCTGGTGTTGCTCGACCGACAGAAGTTCAGGACTAATGGAGTCTTCTCCATAGTCCTAGGGTTGTTCCTCACCCCAATGTGTTAGGTGTTGAAGATGATGTTGTGATTGACAAGAGCCCTGCTATAGGAAAGTCTGAAAGTCTTGAGAACCAAGAGTTGAAGGATAAAGTTAGTCGCCTTGAGCACTTGATCAAAAACTTTAAAGGTGTTGAAGATCAAATCATTGATACAGAAGGGTTGTGTTTCTTTCCTCATGTTAGGTTGCCAGAAAAATTTAAATGGCCCTCTGAAAAGTTTGATGGTAGGAGTGATCCCCGTACTCACTTAAGATCTTTTATTGGCCAGTTGAGGGGAGGCCGAGGCTTCACGGATGAGCAACTAGGGCAGGCCTTCCAATTTTCATTGACTTGTGCTGCTCACCATTGGCTAATGGCCCTAGATTCTTCCTTAACCCTCACTTGGGATGACATGATGAAGGCGTTTACTCACCAATACTCCTATAATACAGAGATAGAATTGACCAGGAGAGAGTTGGAAACAACAAAGCAAGCAGCAGGTGAAGGGTTCACTAGCTATTTGAAAAGGTTTCATGACAAAGCGGCTCAGATGTGGGATAGGCCAAATGAGAGAGAGCAAGTGGGAATGATAGTGAGAGGATTGCGAGACCCATACCAAAAGTTTTTGTTTGCTTTCCCCATCCTCAACTTTGATGGTTTGATAGTCGTGGCACAACAAGTCAAGGATGCCATCTTTCAAGAGGAACTCCCCAAAATGGATCGGTTTGCAACTGAGTCCAGTAGTAGCAGAAGACCTCCACAACAAAAAAGCTCAAGGGTCAATGTCATAATGTCTACTCTCCCTTCTGCAGCACCAACATCGTCCACAATAGTAGCTCTGTTCACACTAGAGCAAGGGACAGCTCCTCCCAGTCGACCTAAGAGGCAGTTCACCAATTTGGGTGCACCCCTGAGTTCAGTTTTTAGCAGATTAGCGAAGACCGGATTGATTTCTACGATCCAACCAAGGCCTATTCCCGAGCCAAAGCCACGTTGGTATAATCCAAATCTATTCTCCCACTATCATTACCAAGAAGGACATACCACAGATAATTGTTTCAATTTGAAACATGCTATACAGGACCTTTATGATGCTAAAGAGTTTGAGCTTCGACCTAAACAGCCTAGTGTAACCACAAATCCTCTTCCAAATCACCAATCAATCAATGCTCTTAGTGAGGATTTGAAAGAATTTGACCCCACCATCTTTATTAGGCGTCTGTCTATCCAGAGCGAGGGGCATGTTCATGTGGTGAAATCGGACGCAAAGCACAAACAGATCAAGACAGTTGAAGGAGAGTTCATGAAGTATCAATCAGAAGCATCTGAGACTCTTGAGATGGTACCCTATTTCAAGAACTTGAATGGTCAATTCATTAAGAAGTGCATGACTCTTCATACTTTGGGTTTTCAGAACTGTGACTCGATGAAATATCAGGAAAGGAGTTACCAGGTTTTGAGATCTTCTTTAACTGCATGGTTGATCAGACAGAGTCTTAAGCAGTTTGGTAGGCCCATCTGGGGCATCAAGGAGGATTTATGGATGTTAGTAAGCTCTTTGGTACAGAAGTTCTGATGATTATAAAAGACGAAGAGGGGTTGGTCATGTCTAGGTTCAAGTCCTTCGGTGTTATAGGTAGTCAGTCATGTTGTTAGGTATTTCCAGCTTTTTCCCTTTCGGTTTCGTGTGAGAAGTTTTATCTTTTTATTTTTGATGTTGTGTCAATCCAATCAAGTTTCCACATGACGTAATCATTTCAGGTTTTAATGAAATAGTTTATTTTGAGTATTTTGTTTGTTCTCCTCCCCATTTCCATCTCTTGATGATGAATCTTGCAGTGATCTATCGCATATTTTCTTCAAATCAACAAAGAGGAATCAAAAAAAAAATCAAATATAGAAAAAAGGAAAGAGCAACAAAAAAAAAAGAAGGAAAGAAAAAAAAAAGGAGCCCATCAGTCATTCATCATTCATTTTGGTGCCAGAGCCTTGGTAATAAAAGGTCTTGAGCTCTCCACACATTTAATCCCCTTCCAACGAGAGTAAGGAGCTTAAAGGGAATTTTTCACATCATTAAGCCTATTAAGGGAGGCCATCCTTGGCAGCTAGTTATCCGGGAAAAATCCTGACAAGTTTAAATCCGCTAGTTATCCTTTTTGGGCCTAAGCCTATCCTTTGGAAAGCCTATTATGGCCTACCCATATCCCATTACCAAGGTACCCTTCACATACTTAATCCTACTAGCCTCTGGGGTCTGATTAGAAGACATTTTTTGTACCAGAGCCTGATATTTCCAATGTTGGGGAAAAACACTTTTCCATTTCAAAATTCAATAACAAGAAGATAGCAAAGCTCCAACTTCAAAAAAAAAACAAAAAAAAAAAAAAAACACAAACAAAGAGAAAAAGAAAGCAGATTGTCGATTAAAAAAAAAAAAAAAAAGAGTAAAAGAAAGGAGCAAAGCTCTAATCCAAAGCAATCCAATACCCTAGGCAGGGGCAAGAGAGAAAATTGCTCACAAAAATTGAAGAAAAAGAAAGAAGGCAATAAAGGCAAAAATTACAAGATTCTAGTTAGACCCTGGGGGCATATTTGAGCTTTTACCCTCATTTGGAACCAAGTCCTAAGCCCCATTATAACCCAGCAAGTCCTCCTAGACTAAATGTGGTGAGATTTTCTCTGATAACTTCGAGCTCATCCAGTTATGATGGAACTTAATTATCAAGGCTTTATAACCAATATATCATCCGTGGCAAGAACTACGTCTGACCTGATTCCTGATTTACTCAGGATACGTAGGTAGCTCGAGAAGTCAATTTCAAGCTCGGTCCATCACCTCAATCACCATATTACCTTGTTTTGTTTGGACTTCATATGAATGTCCTTTCTTGGCTTCCTATTTTAAAGGCGATTTGATCATTGCTACTTTTATCATCAAGAGATGGCCTGCTTAGACTCGAACTCTTTCTCCCATCTCTTATTCCGACGGATTCCCAAGAGTTTCACCACTTAGTCCTTTCTTCTAAGCCTCCTTAGTTGGCGTGATTTCTCTAGTGAGCTCGTCATTCCATGTAATAGCTCCCCACTCTACACTTGGTAGAACCATTGGGTCTGCATCCTTTTCATATTGTTTGATTGTCTTACTACTTGTTTCTTAGAGCTTGTGCCACAGACATGATGTTTTGGGTATTTTAAGGAGCCGCCCCTCAAGTCTTGAGAAGCAGCTAAGAAAGTTACTACTATCCCCGCTCATAAAATGTGGGCAACATCAGAAAGGTGCACTCACAGGAAAAAGAAGGGATCAACATGTTGTGGATGTTTACCATGAGATAAAGATTTGGTTGGAGCAACCGAAAGCCATTACAATTGAAGACATCAGACTATATTGCCATAAGTTGCAGATACATCCAAGTAATGCATATTTAGGCCAGATTTATTTGAGTTTAGGCCGAGCAAACTGGAGATGTCACAGTCTGGGGCAACAATCATTGATGGGTTACCTCCCTTGTTTTAGCTTCGTTCTCATGGTGAATTTTGTTTCAGCAAAATCCTTCTTTGTCATTTTCTAATGTAAACACTTCTCACTCCTTTTTATAGTAGTGGTCATTTACACTCTCTTACGTGAGCATAGTGTTAGGATTTGCATGACTAATCCTTTGTCTAATCAATCAGGTTGATGTTTGTTTAAATTTAATTGCAATACCATTACATCTCATGATTAAAATGTTGAACATTTAAGATTTTTAGGTATTTAACCTCAAATGCACCAGCTCATGAGGATTGGTAGCAATGGTTCTTTACACCATGGCTAAATCTATTTCAAGTCTAGTTATTTATGGTGCAAATTGGGCCTAGCGGTAATTTACACCAATGTTAGCTCCATTTCAAGTCCGGTTATTTACACCAAAGATTAGGCCTGGTGGTTATTTACACCAATGTCAACTCCATTTCAAGTCCGGTTATTTATACCAAAGATTGGTTCAGATGGTTCTTTACACCATGGCTAATTCCATTTCAGGTCCGGTTATTTACACTGAAGATTGGTTCGGATGGCTCTTTACACCATTACCAATTCCATTTCAAGTTCGGTTATTTACACCGAAGANGTCTGACGGTTATTTACACTAATGTCAATCTCACCTCATAGTCCGGTTATTTAAGCCGAAGGTTGGGCCTGACGGTTATTTACACCAATGTCAGCTCCATTTCAAGTCCGGTTATTTACACCGAAGATCGGTTCAATGGTTCTTTACACCATTGCCAACTCCATTTCAAGTCCGGTTATTTATACCGAAGATTGGTTCAATGGTTCTTTACACCATGGCCAATTCCATTTCAAGTCCGGTTATTTACACCGAAGATCGGTTCAATGGTTCTTTGCACCATGGCCAATCCCATTTCAAGTCTAGTTATTTACACCAAGGTCAAACCTAGTTTCTCTTGTGTTTGACCATTCATTTACACCATTGCCTCATATTTGCACTTATGGTCTGTTTGGTTCTTTATACCAATGATAGCTGATTGCATCTACACTTCTTTTATCATACTTGCATTCATAGTCTGCTTGGTTCTTTATACCAATATTGGCTAATTATGTTTACACCATTTTTCCATACTTACATTCGCAATCCGTTTAGTTATTTACACCTAACGGTCGATTGAATTTACAATCTTTTCCATACTCGCATTCAAGTCTACTTGGTTCTTTATACCCATGTTGGCTAATTGCATTTACACCTTTGTCTCATTTTTTACATTCATGGTGTGTTTGGTTATTTATACCTGACAGCCAATTGCATTTGTACTCTTTCATACCTGCATATTGACCGACTACGGTAGGTTTTATATCACGGTAGCACCCACACACTACTTGATTTCGCATGTGTTATCGATCGACATTTCCTATCTTTGGCCTTATCTCTCACTTTGCATTTGCATTTGCACCTCCGCCATCCTTGAGCCGGATGTCGGCAGTACATTGCTCTTGGTGACAAAATGGTGTGTTCTTTTCTTTGCCTTTCAACCGTTACACAGGTCTCGGTCAAAGAGGGGCAATCTGTAGACACCGAATTTTGTCACCCCCCGGCAATGATGACAATATGAAGGATTACATGTTGGATATTTTAGACTTGGAGAATTTTCAAACTTGGAGTTAAAAATGACCATTTTTTCCTATAAACTTTCAAGAGAAAATGTTTTCAAAAATTAGAATTTGATGTTGTGGATTATTGTTGTTTGTCCCCTCAAGTCGGACATTACACTTTGATGCGAGAACTGTGCGAATCGACGTCCGATTCTCTCTTTCATTATATGATCCGGGTCCCTACTTTATGCATATTTTTGTAAAGGTTCTCGATTGAGACTGCAATCATGTCTCACATCATTGGATAGTGCTCGGACTGAGCTTTCTAACGACATATTACACGTCGAATTCCGACAAACGGTTTGAAAGATATGACCCCCGAAAGTTGACTCCAAAGTTCGGTATCAGATTCCATTCCGGGCAATCAAAGGGTGCCACGTGGCGCCCAAACCCCTTTGTCCAAAAGCAAGCCTTTTGGGACAATTCTCTCTAGTTTTTTAGTCCCACATCGGAAATTTGAGAGAATTGTCCCAAGTCCCAAGGCTATAAGAATAGCCCTTCCCCTCTTCCAAGAAAGGGGAGGAGAAAAATTGAAAAAAATGATTTGGGAGAAGGAATATGGTTTTTGCTAATTCCCTCTAAAATCAAACATTCTCCAAGTTTAAAAGTTTAATACATTAATCCTTCCTTGAGCCGAGAGACTTAGCCCGGTTCGGTTCGATTTTGGTCTTGAAGCACAAGGGTTATCTCCCCTTGTTTCTTGATTAAAGCCGGTTTAAGGTATTTTTCTTTTCTATTAGAACTAGTTTATCTAATTTAATAGATTAATTTCTAATTTATTAATATTTGATTTGTTTAGATTAATTATGTTTAATTAGTCTCAATTTGGTTTAATGCGGTTTATCAGATGTAAATTGATTTATTCCGGTCCGATTAAAAATATTCAGGTTTAATTGATTCTTTTAGCTTAGTTAAGTTTAATTGTGTTTTTTTTACATGTTTACCTTTATTTGGTTTAGTTTTTAAGTTACTTTTGTTCTTTTAATCTGGACCCTCGGATCAGAATTTTTCATATAACCTAATCTTCCTTTTCTTCTTCTTTTCTTTTCTTTTCTTCTTCTTCTTCTTCTCTTCTTTTCTTTTTTCTCCTGCAGCAGCAACCGAGCCCCTCTTCTTCTTCTTCTTCTTCTTCTTCTTCTTCTTTTTCTTTCTCTTTTCCTTCCCTGCTGCTGCAACACCCAACCGGCAGCAACCGAACACTCAACTTCCCCTTCTTTTCTTCTTCTTCTTCTTCTTCTTCTTTTTCTTTCTCTTTTCCTTCCCTGCTACTGTAACTGGCAGCAACTTCTCCTTCTTTTCTTCTTCTTCTTCTTCTTTTTCTTTCTTTTTTCCTTCCCTGCTGCTGCAACCGAACCGCAGCCGTACCTAACCCTCTCCACTCCCTTCTTCTTCCTCTTCTATTCCTCCTAACCGAACTCAAATCTCCCATCTTCATGGCCACCACTGCTGCTCCTCTTCCAAGTTATGCTTTTGAGATCAGAGACGATCCAGACGACAAAGAGGATTTCGCGGACAGCAAATGTGCTTTCGTAATGGTAGCTCTCTGTCCTTGCCTCGTCATGGTTATTATCCCCCTCATCGTCTTGTCGATCGTTCTCATAGTGAGGTTCATATATTCTGTCACACACCTCTGCACAGTCTCTCAAGTCTGTTTTACAAGAAGCATTGCAAGTTTGAGTTCCATTGTTTTAGATTCTAGGTTTCAAGGTTTCAGAGGCAGATCCAAGAACCGAGGAAGACATTGACAATTATGCAATTGGTCATGTCTCTGTTCCCTTCTCCCTTCGTGTACACTGTTATCCTTGTTGTCTTTTTGATAGCTCAAGCGGTGAAGTCACATTTCGTTGGCTACACTTCTCTCTGCTGCCTCCTCACTCTAGTCTGCAACAAATAATGCCAGTTTGAATCATTCCGGGGTTTCAAATGGGAAAATAGAAACAGTTGAAGAAATGGAACAAACTTGGTTTGATGATGATGAAAGCAACAATGAGAGTGGTGAAAGTGTTTGCAAGGTGATTGAAGGTCTATTCGCATCAGATCAAAACAACGAAGCGGTTCTTGATCAAAGTGGGATCGATCTCCACCAGACTTACAGACCAATGCAGTTCTCCTCCTCTTCTGTTCTTCCCTGCCCTTCCTTGCTGCTAAGGCCGAAACCCCATCTCCTTCTCTATCTCTTTTTTATTTTATTTTCTTTTTCTTGTGTTCATTTTCTTTTGTTTATTCATTTCATTTTTTATTTATTTATTTATTTTTGTAATTCAAATTGTAATATGCTCCCAACCCCTATCATTGTGTGACATTTCTCCCATTTCACTTTTGCCTTTGCCGTGTTTTAATTAATTCGCCGTGTTTCAATTAACATTTTTAGGGGATTCCATATGGAGTCCTAGGGTCACTCTAATCCAGCCCCTTAGGATCGAGGGCTGAAACCGATTGGGTTTTGCTCATTATTTTTTAATCATATGATAACCATGGGGTTTCACTAATTTCTATTAAGTTAGGGTTTTGAATCAGCAAATGAATATATGGGACGTAGTTTAGGGCGTGTTTAGTTTAGGACGGGCGTGGCTGGCCCCTCAAACCGGCTCGTAGCATTAGGTGCGTATTGGGGATTTGGGTTTTCCTACTATCTCCTATCTTCTGTACTCCAACATTCACTTGCATTAGTGTAGTATTAATTTAGATTAATTAAAGTAACTTAGTTAATGTAATTAGTCATTTCAACTGTTGTTTATTTAATTGTGGTTTGTTAATTTAGCTTTTTAAATCATTGCATTTGATTTCTTCATTCAATTCAATTTATTAAACTTGTGTAATTACCAATCTTTTTCCCTCTAGGGGTTTGTTTATTTTAATCAATCAACTAATTAGTTATTTAATGTAGGATAATTAACTAGATTAATTAGTTAAAAGATTCTCTTCTCATTAGATTAACTAGGGTTTTGAAAAATGTTTAACTCATCTTAGGATTAGCTTAAAGTAGACATAATTAATCCAATTAGGTTTCATAATTAATTTAATTAAACCTTAGGTTTAGTTTAATCCTCCTATACTAGATTAGGTAGATTAGAAAAAATGCATTCATTTAATGTAATTAGCCCATTTAACTTTTCTAATTTAATTAGGCCCCATTTAATTTAAAAATATTTTTACCAATTAGATTAAGTAGGATTGCAATAATTTATTTCACAAATTACTAAGGATTAGGATTAACCATTTTAACTGATTCAATTTAGGATTTCATAAATTCATTAATCATCCATCTAGGTTAGGCTCAATTAATCGAATTAGTTTAATTTAGGGTTTCATAAGTTGCTAAACTAATCCTAGGTTTAGGCTTATTTCATTAGCTTAATCTAAGACTCATAATACATTAATTAAATCATTTAGGCTTATTTAATTAGTGTAATCATTTCATTATTTGCATCATAACCTAGCTAGCATAATTTCGACATTTGGTTTAGGGTTTTCACATGTCATGCTTAGATACATAGTTTAGGGTTTTCAGTGACCTAGATTTAGGACTAGTTAGTAGGGTACAAACAAACTTCGGTCAAACAAAAAGAGACCGGCCTTCGGGTCGGGCAAACTGGGTGCCTAACACCTTCCCAGTCTGTCACTTGACACTTGCCCAGAATCTTGGTGCAAACTAACCTTATCCATCAGAGTCATTAGTCTCTCTCCCTTGATTGGGGGAGACATTTATGGTCCTAGACCCTTTTCTAGGTGGCGACTCCCTTTTACCCATAGCGTGTATCCCCCCTTGGCATTTGACGACCAGGGGATACTATCTCATCTCATTAGGGTTGAACCCTAGAGCGTGTGTACACGCGCTACGTGCAGTATCGCGATCCCGCGGCGGGGGGCGGAGGTCCATGGTTCCTACAAGTTCCTAGTTCAAAAAAATTAAGAAGAGAAAAAAAAATGCTATGGAATTGATTGAAATGCTGAAATATGGTGCTGCTGTTGGATAAAGTCTATGGGCTACCAATTTATAATGCCTCCCATTCCTGACCCCCAAAAGAAATCATGGACCTAAATTTGTTCAATGGCCTAACTTGACTTTTGTCTAAATCTATTATTCACATTTGTGCTGCTCTTCAGCTATCTTCAGTTGATCTTTTCTTTTTTATTACCCCCTCTTCCCATTGTATCTTTTGCTCTTATTGTCCTACTAACTCATCTTAGAAACCTGGGTGCTGTGAACTTTTTTAAACTTTCTTTTTTGTATTTCAAAATATATTTGGTACTGATATTATGGCATCCTGTTGCAATGCAGAGGAGCATTTGCTAAAAGGAGGCACCCGCTGGTGGACTTTACCGTGGTTACAGAAATACGAAGATGCCTCAAGGATGTGGTTGACTTCCAGGGTGACTTGTTGAATTTTGGAAAAGATGGCATTCCCTTGATGAACAGATTGAGGCTGACCCCTATACTTGGTGATGATGATACAATTACTATGTTATTAGCATCCAATTCTTCACAGAACCAAATCTTGATTTGGGTCCACTACCTGGATCTTCAGGAAAAGAATCAACAAGATCATCTGATCAGATTAATTCTGATCTTTCCTCTTACAGGCATGTTCCAGCTGGACAGAGAATTGTTCCTCGTGATTTTTGTGGGATATTTCAGCTGAGTGATGAGGTCTTGTGTCAAAAAAATACTTTCACGGCTAACACCAAGGGATATTGCTTATGTTGGTTCTGTGTGCAAGCGGCTATACTATTTGATAAAGAGTGAGAATCTGTGGAGAATGGTTTGCCAAAATGCATGAGGCAGTGAAACCACTCGTGTGTTGGAGATGGTACCTGGGGCTAAAAGATTAGGATGGGCCGATTAGCCACGGAACTAACCACATTTGAAGCTGTTGCATGGAGAAAGTTGACTGTTGGAGGTTCTCTAGAGCCCTCTCGCTGCAATTTCAGTGTCTATGCTGTTGGGAATCAGATTGTTCTCTTTGGGGGAGAGGGGGTCAACATGTAGCCAATGAATGACACATTTGTGCTGGACTTGAATTCTCCTAATCCGGAGTGGCGATATGTCAAAGTGAGCTCCCCACCCCTTGGCAGATGGGGTCACACACTTTCTTGTGTGAATGGATCTCATTTAGTTGTGTTTGGAGGCTGTGGAAGGCAGGGTTTGCTCAATGATGTTTTTGTATTAGATTTGGATGCACAAGATCCTGCTTGGCATGAAATCACGGATCAAAATCCTCTGTTTTTCTCATCCCTGTTTTTCCTTGTTTTGCTACCTACAGAATACGACACGTGGACAACAGAAGATCCAACGGTCAAGGTTGGATGAGGATTATTACATCTGGTGCGTTGGATCCTCTGTTGTCCACGTGTCGTATTCTGTAGGTAGCAAAACAAGGAAAAACAGGGATGAGAAAAACAGAGGATTATTTTCCTGAAATCACTGGTATGACCCCACCACTCCCAAGATCATGGCACAGTTCATGCACCCTTGATGGCACCAAGTTGGTAGTATCTAGAGGTTGTGCAGATTCTGGGGTACTTTTCAGTGACACGTTCTTGCTGGATCTGTCAATGGAGAAGCCTGTGTGGAGGGAGATTCCGGTAGCATGGACTCCTCCATCTAGATTGGGTCGTACACTCAGTCTATAGTGGACGGAAGATATTGATGTTTAGTGGTCTGGCAAAGGGCGGGCCACTTCGGTTCCGTTCGAGTGATGTCTTCACGATGGATCTTAGTGAGGAAAAGCCATGTTGGAGATGTGTAACTGGGAATGGAATAACAGGTGTTGGAAATCCTGATGGTATAGCTCCACCCCCTGGCTTGATCATGTGGCTGTGAGCCTCCATGGTGGTAGGTTCTTGATCTTTGTGGGTCTGTGGCTGGTCTTCATTCTGCTTCCCGGCTCTATCTCTTGGATCTGACTGATGAGGAGCCAACCTGGAGGATATTAAATGTACCAGGATGACCTCCAAGGTTTGCTTGGGGACACAATACTTGCATTGTTAGAGGAACGAGGGTTGTAGTTCTTGGAGGACAAAATGGTGAGGAGTGGATGCTGAGTGAGCTTCATGAGCTATCACTGGCAAGTTATGTCGTGTGATACATGAGAAGTATACGGTAAGTTTCATACACATTGAATGCTTGACTGTTCAATGGGTAGAAAGAATTTCTTCATCTGTGAGAAAATGGAAGAACATTTCAGTAGCAAACAGAAGGGTTCTTTGTTGGTTGATTGTTTCTAACTTCTTAATTAGTGAGTCCACTGGAACTGACTAATATTTCTCTTTAGGACACTTCTTTTCATGATTGTCTGCATTGCAATTTTTCTCATACCAGGCTCTCTTCGAGAATGCATGTTTATAGGATGAAAAAGCTGAGATTGAATGTATCAAGAAGAAATATGAAGGTTACTGGAAAAGGTACGGGTGCACTTTCACGTCTGATGGGTGGACTGACAAGAGAGGAAGACACTTGATTAATTTCCTCATCAATTGTCCATTGCGGACTTATTTTATGGGCTCTGTAGATGTATCTAGTGAGTCTCAATATGCAGACATGTTATTTCAGCTACTTGATAGCAAAAATTGAAGAAATTGGGGAGGACAATATGGTACAAGTAGTAACAGACAATGCAGCTAATTATGTTGCAGCTGATAGAATGTTGATGAAAAAACGGAGGAAACTTTATTGGACTCCTTGTGCAGCTCATTATTTGGACCTCATGTTAGAGGATATTGACAAGTTGAAAGCTTATAAAACAAAAATAAAGAGGCAAAAACAATGACAAATTTTATCTACAGACATTACAAACTTGTTGATGCTTTGAGGAAAAAAAAAAACAAATGGGATAGATCTGGTGAGGTCTGGAGTTACAAGATTTGCTACCTCATTCTTGACACTACAAAGTTTGTACAAGCACAAGAATGCCTTGAAGCAATTATTTGTATCTAATGATTGTAATAGTTCCAAGTTATCCAAGAGAGAGGCAGGTAAGAGAGTACTTGTGACAATACTTGCATAAACATTCTGGAACCGTGTACTAGATTGCTTAAGAGCATCCCAACCAATTTTAGTTATTTTGAGGTTAGCAGATGGTGATGAGAGCCTTGCATTGCCTGAAGTTCATTTGGTAATAGAAATAGCAAAAAAATGGATAAAAGTAAATTTTGCCAACAAAGAACTGTCATGGAAGAAGATGGTAGCAATTATTGATGACCGTTGGGAGATCCAAATGGATCGTCCTTTATATGTTGCTAGGAAATGTTTTGACTACATCAATGATGAGAGACTCCCTTTTGAAGAATCGTGTAAAATACAAGATGCATTCATGGCACTTATTGAAAGAATTGTGCCTGACTTAGCTATGCAAGATAAGATCATACGTAAGTCTCAAATGTACAGAAAATGTGAAGGTAGCTTTTCAAGGATTTTGGCTGTTAAACAAAGGACAGCTGGTGAAGGGGCATTCGATCCTTGTAAGTACTAAGTAATTTTTTTTTTTTTAATGAGTATTTATTATTTAACAATATGTGTATCTAATTTTTTCCTTATATATAGTCTCTTGGTGGGAAACACATGGATCTTCAGCCCCTACACTTCAACAATATGCAGTACGCATATTAGGCCTTTGTTGCTCTGCTTCAAGTTGTGAGCGCAATTAGAGCACATTTGATTTTGTAAGTATTTTTTAAATATTAGTTTGCAATTATACTTTTTATATCTATTTGTTGACTTAAATAAAGAAGTATTTATGGATTCAGATTCACACCAAGAAGAGGAATATACTAGAACATCAGCGCTTGAATGATCTAGTCTATATCCAATATAATCGTTGGCTTCATTCAAGGTTCCAAGAAAGAAGGGAAAAGGGCAGCAATTATGATCCATTAATTCTTGATGAAATGAATTGAAGTAGTAAATGGATAACAAGGGAGTAAGAAGATGGAGATTTAGTCCATCTTGGAGACGATCTCACATGGGGATATTTTGATAGAGTAGTTGGTACATCTACATCGGTTGGGGGTCGTAATTTACCTAGGAGAGTTCAAGGATCAACAAGTGCAGCCAATATTTGCTACATATGTCGTGGTAGGAGGAGGGCCACTGTTGAGGAATCATCAGATGATGAAGATGAAGAAGAGGTCCACGACGTTGTGCGTGATGATGAAGATATTAATAAAGACTTTGGTGATAGGCCAACTGATTCTATGGGTCAGCTCCAACAGAAGGGAGATGAAGTAGATGTTGATTTGTTAGTTTAATTGTGGTTGAACAAGAACAAAGTTTAGCTTGATGTTTTATTTTGTTGTTTTAAAATTTATACTTTAAAGCTTACTAAAGTTTAGCATTTTGGTTTATTTTTATGTTTTTCAATTTCCATTAGGTGTTTTTAATTCTCCCCAGGTAGGATTGGAACCCATGGCCTATCACCTATCATGGCTCATAAATACCAAGGAACAAGGTTTCTCTTGTTGCTTAGTGTCTTAGTGTCACTAACTTATACGTATTGACTGACAGGGGTTTAAACATTGTAATATCATGGACTCATGGTCTATGATAGACGTTGTGGATCTCGTTTTGGGCATCATAGAGGTAAGTATATCTAACTATATACTTAAATAGTTAAATATTATATTCTTTATAATATTTCATTAGGAATTATATGTTATTATGCCTTTTGTTTTATTTATAGCTTTGTTTTTTTTATGAATAATTTGATCATTTTTTGTTGTGTTTTTCTCATGTTAGAAAATATATATCACTTTGCAATTTGCATTGATATGAATTTCATGTTGAATGTTAATTCTTGTCGCTTGATGTTGCTTAAAGTGTGTAGTGTGTACTTTTTTTCCCATGATGTTGCTTAAATTAGTGCTTCTTGTATTTTGATATAGCTTAAAGGCTTAATTTTTTATAAGCAATTTAAAATTAAGTATATCATTGTTATACATTTATACTAGATATAATAAATATATTAAAAAAAATAGTAGCATCTTTTTTAGCGCCTTATTCTCCTTAAGGCAGGCGCCTTCTCGCCTAAGCACTTAGACAACCCTCAACGCCTTGGTCCGCCTTGGCGCCATGACAACTATTCTCTATACAAGTTGGCTTCTTATTTAGAGAAGGCTTAATATTATTTTTAAGCAACCCTAATTTGCACATCTTAGAAATATAAGGAGCACTGCAATGTCTTATTCTACCATGCCATAAATCATAAGAGTCAAAAAAGTAAATAGAAGAAAACTTGACATTTCATTAATAATTTCAAATACACTTAATACAAATAAACCATCACTCAAATATCCTTTGCCCACAAATACATCACCTCCAAGATAAAGCAACTCTCAAATCGATTACGGTGCACTTTAATAATCAATTCCAATAGGTATGCCCGAAGGTAATACTTAGAAACTTAAAGTAAATAGTGGACATACGTAGAAACCGGAAAACAAAGCACTAGAGAACAAAAAACTTAGGACAATCCTATAGTATATCAGTGCGTATTCCGTACAAAGTTCATATACATTAGGATTTTTTGTAATCCATAAACAGAACTAGTGTTCTCTATTTATAAAGGGTATACGTGTATAGGTGTGACTCTATGCATGTGAAGGGTACATGTACTGAAACGTACAAGTGCATGTATATTGACAGTTGGGTTCATACAAGTACATATACCAATGTGTCCCTTAGGACAAAGTGTGGAGCCAAAAGTTACAACTAGTAAAAAGTAGGTTCTTTGAACCGACCCACACCCGACTTCAACCTTAGCGATGGCCCGGCTCAACCTGGCACTCACGGGATTCAAAAGCACCCAGGAAACTCTCACACACACCTGACAAGGGGAGAATTTCTCTCCAAAGGGCTTGCACCCTTAAATTACAATCCTATATGCTCAAGTTCCCTTTCATCTCAAACCAATGTGGGAAAAAACTTTGTGAATTGTCTTAGCTCATTCACAAATCCACAAGTGTTAAAGCTAAATTCAAAAAGACACTTTTGGAAAAACAATTTTGAACACTTTTGAAAAGACTATATTGACCTTATTTTGAAACTTAATTTCCAACAAGTGGGTCCATGTGAAAGATGAGCTCACACCCTTCTCCTTGCTAAAATTTTAGGATTCCCTTTAATCACTCTGAAACTTTCGACAAGCTTTTAAACCACACGTTCTTACCACAATTACCTGCTATTGCCCATTACGTTCGGTCCATAGATTTGAAACTTGGGTGAGCCCAACTACCACCTACTATCTACACTATTGGAAATAACTTGTAGCATTTTACAACTAGAGGTTTGCCTAAGCTGTAAACTCTTAAGAAACTTTCCATAGAGAAATGGTAGTTGATTGCTGATTTTACCTCCTAGGGCCGGCTTGGTTAATCAAGATAACTGCTTTGATATTCTCTACCACCATAACTCTCACTTATGGTCTTTCTATGCTAAAACACATGCAGGTTGAAATGTTGGAGCCAGATAAAAAAATGATTTGATTCTGCTATTGTTATGGCGTCACTGCAAGGAAGGAAACGCAGACCTATTGATGGATACACAATATTGAAAAGAGTACACCTCCTCGAGGTCTAAAGAACTTCCAACTGCAAATATGACATTAATTGTTGGACAATCATGTAGGCCATATAGCCTTCCCATTCTGAAAACATCTCTGCTTTTAGTTTAATAACCATAACAATGTTCACTAGGCATTGAATCCCTTCGATTCATGCAATGGAGTCATTAGGTTTTTGAATAATCCTGTAATTGACAGCTTAAAAAAAGCTGATTCATACAATCAGTAGGAAATGACCGATAACACAACCTGTAAGCTGAATTACATACATGTCTAGATAGATCTGCACTTCAATTCCTGAATAATGAAATATATATGTCTTGTTGGACCAAATGTAGCCTAGGACTCCAAGTTCTCGTGAACACGAGCAGCAAGTCTCTGTAAAGTCTGATCATCAAAGGAATGATCCCTCTCTCTAATTTTTGAAACAAACTCCATGGCTTCTTTGTATTTATTTGACTTACAATAACCATCAACTATAATCTTGTAGGTTAGCTCATTAGGTCTGCAATCGTGCTGTATCATATAGCTGATCACATCTTCTATTTCTGCAAACATTCCTTGTCCTGCATAGCCTGACACGAAAGTATTGTAAGTAACAATGCAGGGCCGAATTCCACAACTTGACATATCTGCAAAAGTTCTAAGAGCTTCCTGCATGAGGCCTTTCCGGCAAAACCCTTTGATCACCGTATTATATGAAACAAGATCTGGTTTGCTACCAGCTTTCTTCAGTCCATTGAGAATTTCTTCTGCTTTCCAACACTCCCCACCTCTTGCATACATATCCATTAAGTTATTATAGGTGACAAGATCTGGTTGCAGACCGCTTCGACGGATCAAGTGCAGCATTTCATGGGCCTGGTCATACATCCTGTTTTTGGCATAAATTGAAAGCATAGTGTTAAAAAGAACCAAATCAGGTTTGTACCCGTTCCTTTGCAACTCTTCAAATGCTTTCTCCATTCCGACCAGTGACCTACACTTGAAGTTTGCAAGAACGAGGGTCCTTAAAAGTATCCAACTTGGAAATATTCGGCCATCATATATTTCTTTCTCAATTGCCTGTATGCCACGGAGATGCCCTGCCTTTGCATAGCAATGGAGCATCAATGAGTAAGAGGTTTCACTAGGCTTGAAACCTTTGTTCTTCATGTCGAGGATGATAGACTCTGCAGAATTCCAGTCACCTCTCCGAGCCAAAGCATTAAGAAGTGCATTATAGGTTGTGACACATGGGGTAAACCCTAATTTGATCATCTCATTGTACATCTTTGATGCATCGATTCCTGCATCACACCGACCATAAGCACTTATCAATGTGTTGAATGTATCACGGTCTGGCTCAAAACCACAATTCTTCATCTCTCTAAACACCCGGTTCACATACTTCTGCATTCCCTTATTACCACACATGGCCAGCATTGTGTTCCATGTAACCCGATTCAGGACACACCCATTCGATTTCATATCCCAAAGTATCTCCACCATTTCCTCTGATCGTGACTTCTTTCCAAGCATCCCTAGGATAGCATTATATGTGCAAATGTTGGGAACACAACCTGAATCTTTCATCTGTTTGAACAAACTCAAAGCCTTATCCTCTTTCCCGGCTTTACCATAGGCATTGATAAGTGTAGTGTAAGTTACAGCATTTGGCATAATTCCCCTACTGGACATTGTGTCTATGACAGCAGCTCCTTCTTCATAGAGTCCCGCCCTTAGATATGCAACCACAAGCTCATTGTAAGTCACCGAATCAGGAGGGCAGTTGTTTTGCTCCATTTCCTTCAAAATGCTCAATGCCTCTGAATAATTCCCTGCCTTACCAAACACATGCAGCAAAGCATTGTAGGTAACAGTTCCTGGTACATAACCCTGCGACTTTAGGCCGTCAAAGAACTTTGATGCTTTGTCCAATAACCCTTCTCTCCCACAAGCGGATATGACAGTGCTACAAGTGAACTCATCGAATTCAAGTCCTTTGCTTTTCATGTTATCCAAAAGGTCTAAAATCTTACTCCAAGAGCGACCCATCTTTCCATACACATCAAGCATGACATTGTAGGTGACCAAAGTTAGAGGGAGGCCCTTCTCCTTCATTTGCTCAAACAGGATAATTGCCTTCTGAAACTTGCCCGTTCGAGCATAGGCATGAAGTATAGTAGTGTAGGCTCTGACATCAAGTGAGTATTCCCCCACAGGAATTACATCGAACAGCTTCGATGCAATAGCATGTTGAGACTCCCTACCAAGAACCCGAACCATGATTTCTATTGCTTCATTGTCTAATTTAGTGTTTTGATCGCTTGAATTCGAAACAAACCATTCAAACAACAAAAGGGCTTTCTCCCAATTGCCGGAAAGCTCCAACCCTTTCAAAAGGCCAATAAGATCGAACTCACGCAATTCACACTTGATAGAATCGAAGAAATCAGTCAATCCCGATAAGGGGCGTTGGATGATAGAGTTGAGAATTAACTTACCCTTTACAGAGAGGAACTCGAGTGCAGTATCAGCCACACGACCCGTTGTGGCTTCTTTCTTATCAAACTGAGGGACTGAAACTGAAATGGGTTTCTTGAGATGGGTCTTTTTTTGTTGTTGTTTGGAATCAGACGAGAGGTGTAAAGAAGGGACTTTGGTGGTGGTGGTGGTATTCCGGGAAGCGTTGGGCGTTTTGTGTTTTAAGGTAGCGGTTGGAGATGAAGAGAGAATGAGGAGATGTTGGAGGAGAGAGTCAAGTGGGAAGGAGGCAGGAGGAGTGGGTGATTTAGGTGGGAGAGGAAGAATTGTTGGATTGAATTTCAAATTGGGAGCCGTTTGTCCTGCTCGAGTCGTTGGGCTGGGGAAGGGAGGCCTATTTGGGAACAAGGTTCCTTCCATTGAGCACAGAGGGAGCGAGAGTGGGAGAGGAAGAGGATTTTTACGTTACGTTACGTTCAGAGAGAGAGAGAGAGAGAGAGAGAGAGAGAGAAGTAAATCTAATCACGCATGGTTGGTCTTTATTCATTCAGTATTCTCGGATGGGTATGATGCCATTTCTGACCCTCGTAACGCCTGCTAAAATAATACTCTGAATCACAAACAAGCTAGAAGTTAAAAAATGTCCCTGGTCCGATTTTTATTCATTACATTGCAAGGTCGTGTTTCTGCCAATGCGTGGTCTAGAGACTCTAGACTTCAAGGGAGGCATAAATATACGGAGTCTCAAGTTCAGTGCAGTTGGTGAATTGTGGTGTGTAAAAATCCTATGCTTACTAAGAGATCTCAACTTCGAACAAAATGTACAGAGTCTCTACCCCACCGTCTATCTCAAAATGAAGGGTGCAAGTGTATCCATAATCCATATCATATAGGGATACCACACACATCACTAGTGAAAACCTAAATGTAGTACAAATGAAGGGTGCAAATGTATCCATACTCCATATGTTACACCCTTGCCCTAATCTGGTCTAATTTGAAACTGTTGTGACAGGCCTTGGATCGAAGATCGAAAGTACGATAGGATTTTGGCTCGCGGCTACGTATTGCCGAAGGGGTAGAGATGATCCCACATGTTCGTGCATTGCGTGCTTATCTAATTGAAGGGGATTCATAAATACAACTCATGTAAGAGGAGGGGGGACACTTCATTCTTCTTCTGGGGGTTTTTTTTTTTTGTTGCTCTATTTCTTTCTCTAACTCTAATTTTAGGTTTATGTTTTAAACACTTTTGTAAGTTCTTTTTATTCAATTAATGCAAGCACTTTTGTTTTTGATTCAGTCTTTTATTTTTATTGTTTAAGCAATTGAAATTGTAATTTTCAAGTTCTAGTTCTAGGCTTAGTTCTAGGTGATAAGAACAAGCTATGGAGCATGTCTTTCAAGTTCGATTTTTTTTTTTTTTTTCAGATTTGTTTTCTCTGGTACTAGAAATTTTAGATTTGGTTTATTCCAGATCTAGTTTTTAGTGCTAGTAGTATCTCAAATCGATCAAGTTTTCAGTTCAAGGGTTGAAGTTCAAGTAAGTAGGCTCCTTCAGTAGTATTCACACCCCCTCTCATTCCCTCTTCTGACTACCCTTTCTTTCTTAATTTAAGATTTTAATTTCAGTCATTACGTTATTGCTTTCCCTTTCCCCCAAGGTTCATGTCTAGTGTATGTGTTGGCTTTGCCCCTATTAGCCATAGAACCATCATTTTATTATTTTTTATTTTAATTGTCTCCATTTCCCTAAAGTCAAGTAGAGTAACCCTTGTAAGAGTGACTCTCTGGTCAAGTAGGGAAGCTCATATTATGATGCATCCCTCGGGCTAAGTAGAGAAACCAACTTATGAGTCTCTCTCTAGCTTTATCCCCTTTCTTTTACTTTATTTTATTTCAGCATTTTTTTTCCTTCATTGTTTTTTAATTGCGTGGGGTGTTTATTTTCAGTTATTTATTTATTTAATTTTAATTACGTGGCTTGCGTATTTAAATTCTTAAATGACGAATGGTTAGGATGTTATTTTAGATACATATGTTTAGGACGGTAGTTAGAATTAGATCACAACCATTAATCGGTTCACTTTCTTATTATTAAAAAAAGAAAAAAAAATAAAGTGCTGCTCTCCTTGTGTTCGCCCCGTAGCTACACTGATCTGTACGGTTGCGGTTGCATTTTAAAATCTCAAATAATGCCACTTCTGCAGTACGATGTGATAATTGCCAAAGGTCAAAATTAGTCCGGTATGGCCGATGGTAATTTCATTCTCATGATTTCCATGAGGGGATTATCAGGGGTTTGCTGGGTGACCAATTATCACATTTCAGAACCGGCAAACTCCTAATCACGATTAGGGTTTGTATTGTTGGGTGACCAATGTACGATTTTTAGGACCAAGGATACTTCTTAATGCATCGCAGTAGCATGAACCCGACTTAGTTATATGCTAGGTGGTTAAAATAAAATTGATTGCATCATTTTTGCATCAAGGTTTATTTGTCCATGCTTGCATGAACCCCATGCCTCACTGAGCTAGTTGGAGCTCACACCACATGCTTGTTGATTTTTAGATGATGATTCAGGTATCGTTGTGCCTTTGATAAGTGACACTTCCTCCTCCTTGGCTGAGTATGGCGGTGATTGGTAGACACCAGAGCTTGAGAAACACGATCCCAAATTGTACTTGTGATACTCGTGCATATGCTGCATCTTGAGCTAAGAGTGATGCTTCCAACATCATTTAGTGTCATATTTTTTATGATGATAATATGTGGGATATTATATGTATATCCTGATGACTTCTTTGTGAAGGATAAAACATGGTTATGTAATATATCTAACCTAAGCTTTTTTCCCCAACTAATTTAAGTTAAGTTGTGTATATATACTCTAATTTCCACTACATTGATTTTAGTTGGTTCAGTTTTGCTATGGTTGTGACGGTTAAGGTATTGCTATCAGAGATCTTGGTAGAGACATAGGACAACGTCCTAATCACACCACTGGTATTGGCAGGAGATGGGTGTGACCTAGGCATGGGGCACGCCCTATCATTATAGAAGTAATAGAGCAACTTAGAAAATGCTGTGATATGGTCCCTACGATATTGTTAGAATCATTTCGGAGATTTGAAGTAGATGAAGTTCAATCAGAAGTTCGGTACATATCATTACATGTGATGCCCCGTTATATTCCAATTATGATCGATGGAAAGGCTACAACTGGTAAGTTCATTGATTGTTAATCAGCTGCAAATCTCCAATTATTAGGACACACGAGAAAATCTTGAATTCAAGACTGTCACCATTTGGGAAGAATATTTGTAAAGAAAGACCTATGAAGGCATAAGATGGAACTAATATTGGTGGCCATAAAGCAATTTCATGATGAGGACTCCTGTTTCCAACTATGTCAGATTGATGGGACTAACCCACACGTCATTTTATTTGCCCTCCCATATCATGCAACAGTATCAGCTGCAACAAGGGGCAAAGTACTAGAAAAGAGAGAGAGAGAGAGAGAGAGAGAGAGAGAGAGAGAGAGAGAGAAGAGAAATCTATGGCCGTTGACTCTTGCATCCACCATCGGCTCTCTGATCACCATTAACATTGGGGAAGTTCATGTAATCCTCTACAAATACTGATAAATCCTCAGACGACCTTGAAGCCAACATGAGCTAAAGGTCCAACACCTGTTGCTCAAGTGTCACCACCGTCACCTAAAGGTCTGTTACCTCCCTTCTCTTCATGACCAACTCTTAATCCTGAAAGTACAAGAAGAGAGAGATTAGCATCATGATTACAAAATGTAAGAAGGGTTGGCATACTGATCATAGACTCATGCTGAATAACGCTATAAGCACTATCTGTCGAATCTTAGCAATACTCCTATAATCTGTGGTAAGGTCTACATAATCCGGCATCCATGTCCCCTCAATCGCTATCGCAAACTCCTCCTCCGGGTTATCCTGGGGATGATGCATGGTGGGAGGAGGACACAGGACATAGCTGCTCTCTGCCTTAGGCCACTATCTTGCCACCTTTTCTCCTAGGTACCATGCTGCCCCACCCGGACCTCTAAACAACACTCTCTATAAAGTCAGTGCTAGATCCTTGTCTTGATAGCAGCAACAGGGAAGTCCAACCTTGTAAAAGGACTTTAGACAACCTACAAGAAGCTAAAGATAAGCATTGGTAACATCATTTGTGAAAAGAAAAAAACAAGATTAAGAAGGGAAGAGAAGAGGAGTACCTCAGTAGCTCTCGACCTTGATTTTAGGTTGACCACTCTCAACTTACTCATCTCTCTCCTCATGGTAGCAAGGAAGAACCCACGGTCTGGGTCCTTGTGTTAGGGATTCTACTCCATACAATCATATGAACAACCTATAGTATTTAGAATATAATAATCATAAAAGAGATAAACCATGGGTGTAGTCTCTAAACCAAGATCAATGATTTTTGAGATCTTAGAACACACAAACATATAGATTTGCTCCATCTATGATAATCAATGGGAATAGAGGAATACTTGTGTGTAACTTTAGACTCCCCATGAGAATTGATCACGAACCTCGGTCCCATGTGGTTAAAGATTACTCCCATGAAGATGACAATGAAGAACTACGCCAGTGGAGTCCCTCTATTGAGATCTTCTGCAACCTCTTTCTAGGGTTTCCTCTCTTTCTGTGCACTTGCTCTTGTGAGAAAACAGTGCTCCCAAAATCAATAAGGCGTTAAGTAATGGTTGTAGCGACCATCAGTATTATATTTATAATAGAATCCCTAAAACACTATTTCGCTCCAATAATAGAAAGAATTAGGAGTTTCCTAATCAGAGTGGGTCTACAATTGCTTGGGCCCAATGGATCAATCGGTATCAATTAAGCCCACATAAAAGTCCTAACACCTTGAGCCATGGGCATAAGAACCCTAAGTGCTATGTACACACAAGGTTGTGGAACACCACAACAAGTGTAGAGATTGAATTCAAGAATGAAAAGGGACATAGAATGAGATGGAGACTTACCTGAAGGACGTATGTGGCCCCATAGAAACTACGATCACCGAAAGCCAATTGGTCCATCATATGCAAATAGTATTCATATATTTGACCCACTAGTTGTATGTATGGACCGCATCCAAGTCCGCTAAGAGCCAAACCATGTGAATATTGATCTTATCTCGAGCATTGTTGAACAAGCAATGCCCCATAGTGTAAAGGAGAAAGCACCTGAGAAGACGTGATCAAGCAAGTTCAAGTCATGGCCGATGTAGACTCCCTGCCACGCATGATGAATAGTAAATAAATGCATCGAAAAGTCAGAAGCAGCGAGCCTGTCAAATCGTAAGCATCAGATAAGGTGAGAGTAGTAGGTAGTCTAAGAGGGTTGCTATCAAAAGGAACTCTCGTCAAGGCATAGAAGCAAAGCAGAGTGATGGTGAGCTCGCCTGTCAAGGCATAGAAGAAAAGCAGAGTGATGGTGAGCTCGCCTATAGGGAGGTGGACTGTGTGGGTATTGGGCCACTATCTCTCGACCATTGCCTAGAGGAGGTCAATATCCAGTCTTTTAACATCCAGACGATTGAGGCTCTCTAATACAATTGTCTGCACTTTCCTCTTCAAAGGAAGGCATAGCTCCACATATCACTCTCCCACCTTGCTGGGGTAGTCGTACTTGTAGTAATACGGGTTGGGATGCTCCTGGAAAAGGTAAAAGAAAAGGTCATTATCCAAAAAATAAAATAAAATCAATCATGCCAAAATTCGAAATCATATATATAATTCAAAAACTTCAAAAATCATGTATAAATTATAAGATTCAAAAATTCAAAAAAACAAAAAAGCATGTATATAATTAAAAAAAAAAGTACAAGAATCATGTATATAATCCAAAAAAAAACAAAATCAGTCAAGTGAAAAAATCAACTAAATCATGTCAAAAATTTAAAAATCATGTATATGATTCAAATAATTCAAAAATCATGTATATAATAAAAAATAATCCAAAATTTATTCGTGATTTAATCATGGTTCAATTCTATTAAGAATTCTATCATGGCTCAATTCAATTCTAATCAATCATGGTTCAATTCAATAAAAGGATTCAATTAATCAAAATATAATTCAAGCAAAAATTCAATCATGGTTCAACGGATTCAGTCGTTGAATCAAAAATCTCAAACAGAAGTCATGGTCTAAGTAAAAAAATTCAAAATTCAAACAAGACATTTTTACTTACCTAATTATCTCACGCAAAGTTGCAGATGTGGTCACATGTCCCTCTCAGAAGAAAACCCATATTTAGACGGATAGGATCTCAAAACAAATACTGGCAAATGATCGCATTCCCCTTTCTCTAGGAATTGAATAAAGTACAAAATAGTACATTTAGGTACCTAAAATAGTACGTTTGAATCTCAAGAAGCTAAAATGAGAGATTCCCATACTCTTAGTCAATCCCTGCCTGAGTTAAAAGTAATGATGGAAGACTCTGATAGGTATAGGCATCTTCCTTAACCATTTCAATCGTAAAATGAGAGCTTGAGACCTCGCATACAAATCTACTGGCCTGTCCTCTGCCGACCTGGGCTGGACCAGCCTAGTCAACCACCCTAACACTTGATGGTAGTCTTAATCGCCCTAAGTCCTCATCTATAACGCCCCGACTCCATTAACATTGCACAATGTTTTCCTCTTTGGCCCATGGGCCTCAAGGATTTAAAACCCATTGTGCCATATTAAGGAAGCTATAGGCTATTAACTAGTTCAGAAATCTCTCCTAGACGATGTGGGACTAAAGTTTACACACTCTCACTGATCTTCCAAACCCCCTAGTACTTATCGTATTCTTGGTGGGGATACCTCACCGATCTCCCAAGCAGGTCTGGTACTTGCCGTATTCTTAGGCATCACAACTTCCCCCCTTTCGGCACAATGTTCCCGCTGTGGCCCCCACACGTTGTCGGGGTCTGCTCTGATATCAATTGTAACATCCCGGCCCCATTAACATTGCACAATATTGTCCTCTTTGGTCCATGGGCCTCAAGGCTTTAAAATGCAAAGTGCCATGTTAAGGAGGCTAGAGGTTATTAACTAGTTCATGAATCTCTTCTAGGCGATGTGGGACTAAAGTTTGCACATCCTCACTGATCTCCCAAACCCCTTGACACTTGTCGTATTCTTGGTGGGGACACCTCACTGATCTTCTAGGCGGGTCTGGTATTTGCTGTATTCTTGGGCGTCACGTCATCTGTCCTCTATCTTCCATGATGACGTAAAAAATTCAAGAAGAAATTATGAAAATGAAGGAAAAGGAGATTTAACACATGAGCTCTGTGGGTTAAGGAATAAAAAAAATATAAGGGACCAACCCTCTTTATAAAAATCGGCCCCAACACCTCGTGGAATGGTTTTTGCAGGCCCGTGGGTAATTAGTCAATTTAAAACATATATATGATAATAATAATAAAAAAAATGTACACACACATATATATATTTATATATGATGTGAACATAAATTTTTTGGCAGATGATATATATTACATATTTTTACATATGAACATATGATAGGTATTATACATATTATATACATTTGACCTATATATATATTATATGCACCTAGGATGTATGTTATATATGTTTGATAATACCCCCAGTAGGCTAGAGTTTCAAAAAAGCCATTGTATGGCCTAGAGCATAGGTCTAAAATGACCAAAACCCTTGGATGGCCCAAATTTCAAAATCCATTCCATAGCTCAGAACACTGGTCTAAAATGGGAAAAATATCCCTGGATGGCCCAAAATTTCAAAAATTCATTGCATGGCACAGGCTATAGGTCTAAAATTACCAAAATACCTCTGGATGGCCCAAAATTTCAAAAATTCATTACATAGCACAGGGTATAAGTTTAAAATGACCAAAATACCCCTAGTTGGCCTATGGTTAAAAAATTCCCTTGCTTAAGTTGAAAGATGCCCTAGATGGCCAAATTTACCACTATTAAAGTCTAAGATGCCCTACTTGGCCCAAGTTTAAAAAATTCCCTTGTTTAGGTTAGGTGATGCCCTAGGTGGCCAATGACCAATTTACCCCTGGTAAGGTTGAAAAATACCCAAGATGACCGATAACAAATTTTTGGTCAAAGGAGTGTTTGACCAAAAACACTCCTTTGCTCAAGTTATGAGTTGCCTCATATAGCCACAATAACTAAAGCAGTCAAGGAATATTGTCTACTAACACTTTGCAAGAGCCGTAAACTAAGATCCATTGAATGTCTCCCCTTAATGACTGCCAGCTTGGGTAAGACCTTAATCTCCTATTCATCTCCATTAGGTAGGGTCATATTAATTTCTTGCTTTGACGAAGGTTAATCACTAGATTTCATCAATTAATTTGGTTCTCATTATTGCTTGATTTCTTAAAATTTTAGTACCCACGTTCTCACATAGCACCTCTGCCATCCTTGAGCAAGGAGACGGCGTACATGCTTTGGGTGACAAAATTGGTAGTTCTTTCCTTTACCCTTCAGCTATGGCATAAGCCTCAGCCAAAGAGGGGCATTCTGTAGACACCAAATTTTGTCACCCCCTAGCAATAATGATTTACAGGATGTGGTTGATTGGAGGAGATTGTGGCCTTTATAAATGACTTGGACTCAACTTAAAATCCAGTCCCAAAACCCTAATCTAGACCTAAAAACAATAATTTAGCCAGAAGCTCTAATCAGATTGAAAATCCTTATCCAGTCTGGGATCAGTACACAGCTAGACCATGCCCGATTTTGTGGTACTTGATATTAACACATTATAGATTGAATAATCAAATCTAAGTACTCTCTGACAGTGTGGGCATGACATAAAAAGGATTACTAGAAATCCCTTGGGTGCAATAGGCAAGAGCACCTTTCTTGTGAGTCCTAGCTAATTTTTAGCCAAACGACACTCGACACTTGTATCCATTGATAGTACTTAGAAAGAGGATTTCGACGGTGTTGCAAGAAAATTGGACCACTGTATCTCCTAGAATCACACCCAAAGGCTCTATAAAGGATAAGATTAACATCTTTTTTGCTCGAGAATCATGTAAGGGAACATTCATAGGCCCACGAGCATGTGATATGACCTTTTTACCCCTCCTTTTGTGCGGGACTACTAGCTGTGTACAAACCACACCCATGGGCCTACGAAAAAATATGCCATTTTTGCGAACTCGCGAGAGTTTAACTTTTTTTGCATGACTCCCTATAAGAAAAGGCACTATTTCACCATTTCCAATGAACCAACTCACATTTTCACCCCCTTCCCCTCTTGCAACTACTAAGGAGTGTCCAAGTGAAAAAAAATGCCTTTAGCCTTCCTGTTTAGTTCTTTTTGAATCTAATCCTCTCCCAATCCAACACTTAGCCAAAATACCTAATAATCTTGTTGCCTAGATTTGCATGCCAAAACCTAAAAATCCAACCCAAAAATCCAGAAAAATCACCTAATCCATAGAAGCCTTTCCATATTGTCAAAAAATCCCTGAAACTCCAAATTCTCTATTCTCTGAAGATTCCCTTAGATTACCCTAGAATCTCGAAACTCTATTGAAATTCCCTAAAATACCCTAGAGCTGTGAAGGGTCACAAGAGGGCCAAAATCTCGAAAGAAGGAAATCAGACAGCCAAATCAACCTCTAATCGTGTCATTGCTCATCGCCTTACTTCTTTTTGTCTAGAAGTGATCCAAGCGGGTTCAAGTGCTTGAAGAGCGTGTCTACCGAAACAAATACGATTGCTCAATAGATATTCCTTCATATTCTTATCTTGTTTTTACAGTCTATTCTTTTTGTGTTAATTGATGGGAATTTGTATTCCATCTCCACTGTAGAACCGACATGAGAGTTTTCAAATCTGCTCCCGCGAATGAAACGATTCAATAATATTATAGGTATACATCTATTTAATTATTTAATTAATAGTAAACTGAATTGTAGGGTTTGAAATTTGATATGTCATGTAGGAATTTGTGGATCTTTCTGAGCTAGGGGACACCAACCAAAGTTCATATTGGAAACAATAGGTGCCCACCCCTTTTGACCCAAGATAAGGGTCGAGAATAGATATTATCTCTCAACTTAGTTGGCAAAATGTAAATTATTAATTCACATGTAGTAGTGTAAATAGTAGCATATAAATAATATAGCCAAACATGCGGTTTAGGAATAATTAGGGGAGAATATTCGTTCTTTAAGAATATAGTAGGAAGATCGGTTCAACAGGGTGGAATGGGTGTCTAACATCTTCCTAGTTCCATAACTTGACACTTACCCCTATCTCTAGACCAGACCAATTTTTGGGCCCTCCCAATATGGATCGAACCCACCCATCAGGTCTCAGGTCCTAACCCTAGGTGGCAACTCCATGTTTCCTAAACCCAATATTGGACCGTTATTAACCTATTCCTTTTAGAAACCCTTGGGGGAAGATAAAGCCTTTCCGAATTAGGCCCCTAAGTGTCTCCGAGCAGGGATGTGACAATGTGGGGCCCATAGACATGCCCAAAGGAGGGGCCAAGGATTCAAAACCTACGAATGTTACCGTCATACTGACCTGGAAGCTAGGTCAAGCTCGACCCCTCACCTACTTGTGAAGTGCCTCCATTGTCGCCTAGATATCTGCATTTCCCTACCCTTCGCGGATAGCTCCAAGTTATAAAGGCACAAGAGAAAGAAGTTAATACTAAAATCACCAGTTGTAAGAGAAGATTAATAGGGCGAAGGCATACATGATCTCAGACACTTTCCGAGTAACGATATAGACATTGGCCCAGGCTATGGAGTATCTATTGAAGCTAGGCGTACACCTCAGTGGAGACCTAAGGGAGATTTGTTAGTTGCAAGAAACTTGGAGAAGAGAAGGGGAAGTAAAGGCATGGAAAGATTTTTTACACAATCGTAGGGAAGCAAAACACCCAGCTTTGCGTTATGATCCATTGATCACTCTAACATCCTCGAAGCAGATGGGTTGTGAGCGTCGATATACGTCTACCCTGGGAATCCTGGAAGCAGCATCGGGGCCATGTTATGGATAGGCCTATCCGAGTATAAGATAGAGCTGGCTATGGAGGCCCTACTTGAGAAGGGGAGCCCGCACAAGAGGGACAACTAGGCATAAACAGTACATCAATAAGTGCAAACAAATGGTTAAAGGCAACAACAATAATCAAAAGAATACAAAATGTTTTCAGAAGAATGGGTTTTACCTATGGACCCATGGGAGTCAGAGGGACACAGATAGTCTCCCTATCCATTAAAGACCGATTGTAATACCCTGCTTCTTAAACTCGGTCTGATTTCGCGGTTGAACCGATTTGACCATGCAGGAACTGAGCCAGGGGAAATTAGAGCGGGTTCCTTATGGGCTATGATGGCATGGGTGACCTTAAACACCGGCTGGCCCGACAAGTCCGAGCCAGTGCCAGAAGAGACGGGAGTACCCAAGCCGTGTACATGCACCTACCATAAGGCTATGTATGGAAAAAGTAGGTATTGTAGCCGTATTTTAAGGTATATACATATGCTACATCGTATGCCGGGGGTGGGGTTCGCGCCGAGGCCCGAACCCGGTCAAAATCCCAAGTTCTGGCTCTCAGGTGGGTAGGACAGGTGGGTGCACCCACCCACCTGAGTGACCCATCCATGTGCACTATTCACTTAATTAGAAATTGTATATATAGCTTTATGTTTTTCTTTTCTTTCCATTTATGTCCCCCGTACGTTGGTGAGGATAGTAAAGAGGAGAGAGAAAAGAAAGGGAAGAAGAAAGGAAGAGGAAGGAAAGAGGGATTTCAGCGGTGCCGAAGCTTGATCTTCCCATTCCGGCACTAGGAGAGTGATCTTCAACTCTAGATCTACAGTTGGAGGTAAGCAAAGTCGAGTTCTTTGAACATTCACCATACCCAAGCTTTAAACCCTTGATTCGAGTATGGTTTCTTGAGATCTTGTAAATCCCCTTTGAAATGATGAATCTAAGGTTTAATAGATGATTT
>NC_056558.1:42673146-42676489 GCF_013358625.1 Macadamia integrifolia | reverse complement strand
AATAATATCACAGGTATACATCTATTTAATTATTTAATTAATAGTAAACTGAATTGTAGGGTTTGAAATTTGATCTGTCATGTAGGAATTTGTGGATCTTTCTGAGCCAGGGGACACCAACCAAAGTTCATATTGGAAACAATAGGTGCCCACCCCTTTTGACCCAAGATAAGGGTCGAGAATAGGTATTATCTCTCAACTTAGTTTGCAAAATGTAAATTATTAATTCACATGTAGTAGTGTAAATAAATAATATAGCCAAACATGCGGTTTAGGATTAATTAGGGGAGAATATTCGTTCTTTAAGAATATAGTAGGAAGACCGTTCAACAGGGTGGAATGGGTGTCTAACATCTTCCTAGTTCCATAACTTGACACTTACCCCTATCTCTAGACCAGACCAATTTTTGGGTCCTCCCAATATGGATCGAACCCACCCATCAGATCTCAGGTCCTAACCCTAGGTGGCAACTCCATGTTTCCTAAACCCAATATTGGACCATTATTAACCTATTCCTTTTAGAAACCCTTGAGAGAAGATAAAGCCTTTCCGAATAGGCCCCTAAGTGTCTCCGAGCAGGGATGTGACAATGTGGGGCCCATAGACATGCCCAAAGGAGGGGCCAAGGATTCAAAATCCTACGAATGTTACTGTCATACTGACCTGGAAGCTAGGTCAAGCTCGACCCCTCACCTACTTCTGAAGTGCCTCAATTGTCGCCTAGATATCTGCATTTCCTTGCCCTTCGCGGATAGCTCCAAGTTATAAAGGCACAAGAGAAAGAAGTTAATACTAAAATCACCAGTTGTAAGAGAAGATTAATAGGGCGAAGGCATACATGATCTCAGACACTTTCCGAGTTATGATATAGACATTGGCCCAGGCTATGGAGTATCTATTGAAGTTAGGCGTACACCTCAGTGGAGACCTAAGGGAGATTTGTTAGTTGCAAGAAACTTGGAGAAGAGAAGGGGAAATAAAGGCATGGAAAGATTTTTTACACAATAGTAGGGAAGCAAAACACCCAGTTTTGCGTTATGATCTATTGATCGCTCTAACATCCTTGAAGCAGATGGGTTGTGGGCATCGACATACGTCTACCCTGGGAATCCTGGAAGCAGCATCGGGGCCATGTTATGGATAGGCCTATCCGAGTATAAGATAGAGCTGGCTATGGAGGCCCTACTTGAGAAGGGGAGCCCGCACAAGAGGGACAACTAGGCATAAACAGTACATCAACAAATGCAAACAAATGGTTAAAGGCAACAACAACAATCAAAATAATATAAAATGTTTTCAGAAGAATGGGTTTTACCTATGGACCCATGGGAGTCAGAGGGACACAGATAGTCTCCCTATCCATTAAAGACCGATAGTCCAGTGTGAAGTCAGCATAGTCTCCTCTCCACATCTGTTCGGTCACTACTGCAAGCTCCTCCTCAGGGATGTCCTAGGGGCAGGGCATGGTAGGGGGAGGGGAACATAGGACATAGCACTCTCCACCTCCGATCCCATCACTCGCTCCCCCAAGTACCATATAGGACCGTTAGCTCCCCAGAATAACACCTCTGCAATGCTAGAACCCTATACTGTCGACCAGCAACGGAGAAATCCATCACAACTAAGGGACTCCAGATAGCCTTTAAGAAGTAGAGAATGAACATTAGCAACGATACCTGTAATATATGAATTAGGAAAGAGAAAGAAGGCGTGAAACACAGTGACCTCGTTGAGTATAGCTCTCACAAACGTCCCCTCCTTGATATTAGGCCAACCTCTGAGGACCTGGTCATCCCCCCACTCTATAGTGATAAGGAAATACCTATTATCGGGCTCCTTGAGCCACGGGCACAAGAACCATGGGTGCTTGTGAACCTAGGGCTGCAAGTTATCATAGGGAATGTCAGTAAATGAAGTCAAAAGGAATGGAAATGGAAGCAATGTGAAAATACTGGAGAATGTAGGTGGTCTCGTAGAGGTTGCGGTGACCAAAATTCAGATGATCCACCATCCGCAGAAAGTATACATACGCGTACCCTGCCCTAGTCATATGTATGGACCACATCCAAGTTTCTGAAGAGCACTACAAGGCGGAAGTCTATCTCGTCTAATTATGAAATGCCCCACTGCGAACATGAGGAATAAATGGAGAAGACAGGTATGGACAGGAAGATTAGAATTGTGACCCACATGCTACCCCTCCCAAGCATGGCGGATCTTTGAGAGGTGTACCAAGAAATTAGAGGTCATGATGCCTGTCAAGTCGTAGATCTCCTTTGAATCAAACGTATAGGGGATGGTGAATAGCGTGCCGCTGAACAGGACTTTGGTCAAAGTATAAAAGCACAAGGGAGTTATGATAAGCTCACCGATGGGAAGGTGGAAGGTGTGACTACTAGGCCACCACCTCTTAGCCATAGCATGAACGAGCTCGACTTCCAGCTTTCAGACGTCTAGGCGGGTGAGGATCTCTAAGCTGATGTTCTACACTTTCCGCTTCAAGGAAAAGCACACCTCATCCTTCAATCACGACTCAAGTAGCCGTACTTCAGGTAGGACAGTTCAACATGGCCCTGGAAAAGACAGGTGAGGGAAGGTCAGTATCAATTTCATTTCAAAAATACATTATGTATATGATTCCATTCAAAAAAATTCAGTCATAACATTGTGTATATAGTTTCATTCAATTTTTTCAAAAATACATCCAATCACGGTATTACTCAGTATTACGTACATAATTTCACTAAGAAAAAAAAAATCAAAAGAATCAAAGCACTGAATAAAAATCCAAGAAAATTCAAAGATCTAATAAATCAAATCAATCCTAACATTACACAAGAAAATAAAAAATTAAATCCATCATGGCACGACAATATCCAATCATTAAGGCAATCAATGCATGTCATAAATTGAATACAATAAAAATATAACCAAATTTTCACTTACCTACTTCCCCTGAGCGAAGCTGCAGAGATGGTCATGTGTCCCCTTCAGGGTGGACCCCATGTACCATTTTATCGGGATGTTCTCCGTCACCTCTGACCTAGTGACCAAATCAATCAAACAAATGTTGCCTACTAACACCTTACAAGAACCGCATGTTAAGAACCATTGAGTGTTCTCCCTTCGGCGACTTTGCCTTCAGTAATAACAATTAATATCCCAATCACTTAGCCACTTCCATTAGATGTGGTCATATTAATTTCTTACTTTAACGGGATTAAGTGTTTGGTTTCGTGGTTCATTTTGACTTTTAGTCTCCTTAATTTATAGATTGATTTTTCCAATTTTTATTGATTAGTTTTAATGTTCGATTTTTTTGTATGACACCTTTTTTTTTTT
>NC_056558.1:42663941-42673126 GCF_013358625.1 Macadamia integrifolia | reverse complement strand
TCAACTCGGTTTTAGGTGTTCTTCTCAGATGCGAGCATCTGTCATGGACAGAGGGTAAACGTGAGAAACCCTAAACACAAAAAAAGAAGAAGAAAAAGAGAAGGAAGAAAGAAGAAAAATAAGAAGAAGAAGAAGAAGACGAAGACGAATACGAAGAGGAAGAGGAAGAAGAAGAAGACGAGCTGAAGAAGACGAAGACGAGAAAGCAGAGGAAGCAGAGGAGGAAGAAGAAGAAGAAGAAGAAGAGGAAGAGGAAGATTTACCTGTTTCTCACCTCCGTCTCTCTGTTTCAGGGAGAACCTCGGTCGAGCTTCACCGTGAGAATCGCAGGAAACTGTGGATAATGAACTCAATGTGAATCCATGTTTTTTATACCAACCCAATAAACCGTGACTCGATCCCGGATTAACCTATTGAGGTTAATCCGGATGAGTCATGGATTTTAGTTGAAATCCCTGATTCTATTGGCCACCATGACTCCGAATCGGCTTTTCACAAAAATGAACCAAACGGTTTAAATTTAATGGGAAACTGATTCCCTGGGATCTGATCCGATGGATAATTCAAACCAAACGCCCCCTCGGGAATCCTGACACTGCAAAAATTCCCAATAATTCTTAAAAATTCAAAAAAAAAAATCTCTAAAATTTTGAGAGGTTATAAGAAGATCAGATTCTCCGAAGAAGGAAAGCAAATGGTCAAATCTACCTCTGTCTGAGTTGGAGAACTCCCACGAAATTTTATGCCAATAGCAAAAAGGGCCCACCCCTCTTGATTCGAAATATGGTTCAATTATAGGTATAATCCCTTAACTCAATAGGAAAAATATAAACTTTTATTAACATATGATAGTGCATACTGTAGTGTAACAATAATTTTGCCATACATACTATATAGGATTAATTAGGGGAGAATATTTGTTCTTAAGCATTTAATAGGAAGACCGGCTCAATGGGGCGGAGGGGATGCCTAACACCTTTTCATCTCCGTAACCTGACACTGACCCTTATCTTTGGAGTAGACCAATTTTTGACCCTGTTCCCTATGGATAGGCCTCACCCATCGGGTCCTAGGCCCTCATTGTATGTGGTGGCTCCAAATATTATGTTTTTCCAATCCCCGATATTGCACCATAATCAATGTTTGTCATTAATCTCCTTTAAAATAATTAATTTTCCCTTTAGAAAACTCATAATTTATAGAGGCTCCTACGAAGTAGGCTCCACGTGTGTCTCCGATAGGGATGCAATGGTTTGGGTCCCACGGATGCACCCAAAAGAGGGCCGAAGGATCCAAAACTCTGATCATTGCATTTACAATTTGGCTTTAATAAGAACCATGACACCGATATAGGATTATAAGTCAGGCGCGATAACAATATGAATTAGCCGATATGCCCGATCTGATGTGTTTTTTAAAAACCATGATGTATAGAAATGTACTTAATGCAATAGTACTCTTTATTATCTTAAAATAATAATAATAATCACCTTTACTATCTTAAAATAAAATTACAAAGCAAGGGGTGATGTTATTACCATTTATTTGATAGGAACACTTGATGCTTATTGGTTTTCCCTGCTTACTAGGAAATTAAATAAACTAGTACAATTTATATTAAAAAATGCACATATAGAATCTTAGCAAGTGACGGCGGTACCAGGTGACACACCAAATTGGTTACAGTAGGTCGCATAATACCGAACATGGTCTGGCATAGCTGCTGTGTTTCCACCATTGCATTCAATTACACCATTGATGGCTTGATTAGTTGCGCCGAACCCTTGGCCAGAAGTCATGATTGAGTGGCAGTTGTTCATCCAGAACCATAATGCTATCTTGAATGAAGTCACAACATCGGTAGCCACAATTCCAGGATCATTTAGCCCATCAAATCCTATACTATTTCCAGTAGCCACATAATTATAATTCCATGATAGCTGGAGCGGTCCATGGCCATAGTACCCCTGGCCGGCGACACATGGCTACTGTGTGTTTGTTGCATCACAGTAATTTTGAGAAGCACCACCTATCTCATTTATGTAACAAAAGACTGCATGTATGAAAAAAAAGACATAAATATTTTAATTTCTCTTTTAAGAGGGATGGTTTTATCTATTCAAAGATACTAAATAAATGTTATACATATATGAAAAGCAAATTTATTTAATGAACCCAATTTGATGGACACACATATCCAACTGAAACAGGAGAAGATTTTTTTATGATGAAATTATGAGAAAAACTTATTTAACTCCAGTCTCATGTGATACACGGGCGAAAAATGTAGCAATCTCTTGTAAAGATTCAATAGTCGTTCCGGTGGTGCCAAAGCTAGGATAGGAATTAAGAGCTATGAGGAATGCAACACGTGTATAGAAGTTCTTGCTCGCATAGGTTGAGGCAGCCTGATTGATTATCCCATTGAAGAATGCTTGTGTAACATAATTAGCTACCACGATGGTTTCACTTGGAGTCGGAGTTGGAGTTGGAGTTGGAGTTGGAGTTGTCGGAGTAGTCGGCGTCAAAGTCCCATAGCGAGGGCCCCCTTTGCAGCCAGTGCCGCAGTAAGCATCACCAATTCCATAATACCCATACTGGCTACAATAAAGGCCTAATGCACAGTGACAAGTCGATGCATAACAATGACCTGCCTAACATCCAGTGGCACAGTAAGAGTCACCAGTTCCGCAATACCCATATTGGCTACAGCAAAGGCCTGATGCACAACCACAAGTATGAGCCATGATGGATTTTGGTAGTATCCCACTAGCTAAAATTCCGGCCAAAGTGAGAGCTAAAAGATTTTTCCTAATTGTAAGTGCCCATCGAGATCGAGGAAGACAAAGAAAAAGATGATGAAATTTTGTGAAGGAACTAGGATGAGAAAATTGTGCAAAGGAAAGGGGGATTATAGTGATTTAGTTCAGTTATATGGGAAGCAGGAAATGGGAAGAGCCAATGCATGTCAACATTAGTTCGTCAGCTACGTGCAACAGATCACAAGAGTCGTGTCTTACTGGTCTAGTTTAGGTATGCACTGGCTCCCATGCATGTTGCACTGACAATGGAGGTAATAGCTGAGCAAAGAACTTTTGTTTAACTCCTTTATTAATTAGGGGACTATATAAATGCCACCTCTATAGCTTTATTTAGAACTTAACATATTCTATTTCTTTTCTTTTTTTTTTTATTCTCAAAAGCCTTCTAAGTTAGGGATATAAAAAGGGTTTCAAAATTGATTTGAAAACTACTTATCATTATTTCATTTACATGTGTGAAATGAAATAATGTAAACTCTTTGGAAAAAAGAAAATGTGTTATACAAAAAGGACAAAAAATTAAGGTTACAAAATGTTTGATGCCTTAAGGATGTCAATAAGAAAATTCCATCAATTAAATTGAAGAATTCAACATTGGAAACGGTCAAGGTCCATTTGGATGGCGGATGGCGAATGGCGGATGGGCTTCTATGGCAACACACACTACATATTATTAGTGTGTGTTATCTCCCTTGAGAAGACATGCAAAATATTTCAATGGTAATGGCTTATATTGCAGCCTATTGTGATATGTAACAATTAACACATCCCTCCACCCTACTATTATTATTATTAATAAAAAAAGAATTATTGGATTTCTAAGGTTTGGATCGTTTGGGACAAATCTAAGCCGATTTTGACCAACTTGAATAAAGTTATCCAAAATCTGAAATGTTGACCAAATTCATAAAATACTACGTATGAAATCTTTCACCCAAATTAAAATAGTATATTTATTTCAATTAAAAATAATTAGATGAGTTACACATTTTTCTACGTTTTACTATTATATGGTTGGAGTTTAGAGTTGTAATTACTAGTTTCTAGAGTTTAGGCTAATTATGAAATATTCTAGCCGAGTTTAACTAAACCGGAATTGGGTGAGGTTTTATGTAGTAAAAAAAAAAAAAAATTCTTTGGTTCCATTAAAAATAGAAAGTAGTTTCTTGTACCTCTTACTCCTCCAACAATTCACTCCACATCCTCTCAAATCACATTTTTCAAAAAAAAAAAGACTTTTTTTTCTACACAATAAAATGATTCATGTGCGTTTTTTTATTATTTTTTATGAAATCAAAATAATAACATGGTCTTATTTATTAAAAATGGCATGACCCATGTGATTTTTTGTCATATATTGTATTTTAATTATTTAATTTATTACATTACAATGTCTAATCTTTCATTGATTGGATTTTATTTTTATTTTTTATTGGTATATGGCCGACCCAAGAATAGATGTGCTGACTCAAGATAACTTATTTTGATTTCAAATAAGAAGTAAAGGTAGACAATAAGCGTTAGAAAATATATTAGCAAAGTTAAATGTAGCATATCACAATGGTTTATGTATTATCGCTGTTATTTTCGACATTAAATGTGTAACTAAAGCACTTATTTTTTAATTAAAATAAATATATTATTTTATTATTGGTGAAATATTTCATACATAGATAAATTTAGTCAACATTTTAGATTTTTAGAAAATTTTCAAGTTGGTCAAAATCGCTTAGATTTGGCCCTAAACAACCTATACCCTAGAAATACAATAAAGAAATTTATTATTAATAGTAATAGTAGTAGGGTGGAGGGATGTATCATGTTACATGTCGTGATAGGCTGCAATATAAGCCATTACCATTGAAATACTTTACAAGACTTCTTGACGGAGATAACATATATTAATAATACGTAGTGGCATTTAACTTGCTATAGAAACCCATTCGCCATTCAAATGGACCTTGACAGTTTCTAATGTCGAATTGTTCAATTTAATTGATGGATTTTCTTATTGACATGTGTAAGGTGTCAAATATTTATAACCATACTTTTTTTCCCTTTTTGTATAAATTTTGTTTTTCCCAAAGAAGTATAATAATGTCATTTCACATGTGTAATTGAAAGAAGTGCAAGATAATGACATAATGATAAGTAACTTCTTTGAAACCTTTTTTATACCCCTAACTCAAAAGACTTTTGAGAATACGAAGAAAATGCCAAGTTCAAAATACACATATAGAGGTGGCATTAATTTAGTCCCCGAATTAATAAAATATTTAAATTCTCAGATATTACCTCCATTGTTAGTGCAACATGCATGGGAGCCAGTTCATACCTATACTAGATTGGTAAGACATGACTCTTGAGATCTATTGTAGCTAACACAATGATGTAGACATACATTGGCTCTTTCCATTTACCACTTCCAATGTATTTGAACTAATTCACTATAAATCCCCCTTTCCTTTGCACAATTCTCTCATCCCAGTTCCTTCACAAAATTTATTTTCTCATCTCAGTTCCTTCACAAAATTTCATCATATTTTTCTGTCTTCCTCGATCTTGATGGGTACTCCCAAAATGGTAGCCTTTACAATTAGGAAAAATCTTTTAGCTATCACCTTGGCCGGAATTTTAGCTAGTGAGATGTTGCTAGAATCTGTCGTGGCTCAAACTTGTGGTTGTGCATCAGACCTTTGTTGTAGCCAATATGGGTATTGCGGAACTGGTGACTCTTACTGTGGCACTGGATGCCAAGCAGGCCCTTGTTATGCATCGACTTGTAACTGTGCATCAGGCCTTTGTTGTAGCCAGTATGGGTATTGTGGAACCGGCGACGCTTACTGCGGCACTGGATGCACAGGGGGCCCTTGCTATGGGTCGACGACTCCAACAACTCCAACTCCAACTCCAAGTGGGACTGTCGTGGTATCTAATTATGTTACACAAGCATTCTTCGATGGGATAATCAATCAGGCTGCCTCAACCTGTGAGGGAAAGAACTTCTATACACGTGCTGCATTCCTCACAGCTCTTAATTCCTATCCTAGCTTTGGCACTAGCGGAACAACTGTTGAATCTTTACAAGAGATTGCCGCATTTTTTGCCCATGTATCACATGAGACTGGAGGTAAATAAGTTTTTCTCATAATTTCATCATAAAAAAATCTTATATATTAACGTTGGATATGTGTGTCCATCAAAACCGATTTATTAAACAAAAAGGTTTCCTTTCATTTATGCATGACATTTATTTAGTATCTTTGAATAGATAAAACCATCCACTTTAAAGGAGAAATTAAAATATTAATGCCTTTTTTTTTGTTCTCGTACATGCAGTCTTTTGTTACATAAATGAGATAGGTGGTGCTTCTCAAAATTACTGCGATGCAACAAACACACAGTACCCATGTGTTGCCGGCCAGGGGTACTATGGTCGTGGACCACTCCAATTATCGTGGAATTATAATTATGGAGCTGCTGGAAGTAGTATAGGATTTGATGGGCTAAATGATCCTGGAATTGTAGCTACAGATGTTGTGACTTCGTTCAAGACAGCATTATGGTTCTGGATGAACAATTGCCACTCAATCATGACTTCTGGCCAAGGGTTCAGGGCAACCATCCAAGCCATCAACGGTGCAATTGAATGCAATGGTGGAAACACAGCAGCTGTGCAAGATCGTGTTCAGTATTATGAGACCTATTGTAATCAATTTGGTGTGTCACCTGGTACCGCCCTTACTTGCTAAGATCCTATACATACATCTTTAATGTAATTTGTATTAGTTTATTTGATTTCCCAATAAGGAGGGAAACCAATAAACATTAAGTGTTCTTATCAAATAAATAAATAAATAAATAAATGGCAACAACATTGCATCTTGCATTGTATTTCTTTTTTAAGATGGTAAAGTTTTCTATTATTAATTTCTTGAAGATTATAAAAATACTATTGTATTAAATACATTTTCAATAAATTATGGTGTTCAAAGACACATCAGGCCAGATATATTGGCTAATTCATACTGTTATCGGGCTATCTTATATCAATATATAGCAAATCCTATATCAGTGGAAAGATTCTTGTTAAGGCCAAATCTATCTTTAAAAATAAATAAATAAATAAAAACATTTTTTATTGAAATTGACCAGTGTCCCAGTTCAAATGAGTTAAATTAATTATCAATCTATTCAATCCCATAATGATTACCTATAGTCTAGTCATCGGTGGCTGCCTCCAATGCATGAAGGTGTCTAAACTCTATTGAGAAAAGAAAAAAAAAAAAAAATGATTAACAAGTTATTGTACTTTTGAATTTGACTTTAGGGTTGATCATCATTTTCACGGTGACAATAAAGAGGATGAAAATCCTCTGTTTTTCTCATCCCTGTTTTTCTACCTATAGAACACAACACGTGGACAACTTTAAGATCAACGGTCAAGGTTGGGTGAGGATTATCACATCCGGTGCGTTGGTCTTAAAGTTTTCCACGTGTCGTGTTTTGCAGGTAGCAAAACAAGGAAAAACAGAGATGAGAAAAACAGAGGATTTTTTTCCCAATAAAGACAGTTTTGATCAATTCCACGGTGACAACATCACTTCCTTTGGGCTAATTTTCACGGATAAATATTAAAAAATGAATGCATGGGCGCTTTGTTTTTTTATCCAAGCTCAATGTTTCTTGTATCACATTGACTATTTGTTAACAGGAGAAGATGGTGAAAGAGCAATTATAGGACTGTTCAAGGGCATTCCTATGGCAAAAGAAATGAAAGTGAAGGTAGATGTAGTCTGGAGTGATCGAGATGAAATAGGATCAGTATTATATTGGAACGTAAATATTATCCCTCCAATTAATTATAGTATTTTAATATCTCTACGAAAAGAGTTGGAGAGTTACTCTTTAATCCACATTTTTGTATCAAAAACTAATATATTTTATAATTTTTTTAAAGATAAAAAAGACTTGCATTAAACATGCACAAAACGCATTCAGTGTATTCATTGCTACTTCCAAACCTTCACATAACAGCACAAAATTAGAACCTTAGCAGCATCCTAAAACAGAATCGTGATGCATATCTACTGGCTAGCTAAGGGGGTGTTTGGTTCAGTAAATCAAATGATGTATGTATCGGATATGAATGTCAATCTTTTGATCGACATTCTTCTGAATTATGTTTTTTTCTGAAAAATCGTTTGGTTGCCTTAAGGCTAGTGCATATTTCTCACGGGTTGAGATATTGGCTTCTGTAGAGAACGTCTTTCTGCTTTCTCCTTTTATACTACGTGGTAAAAAAGGTTGCTCAAATCTGAGTTTAAGTGTTGAGGTAAACTCAGAATTGGAACACATCCTTTGTAATATGGTCACTCATGAGAAGTAGGATGCTCACTTATGAGGGTCATCCTAGTGGAACCAAACAACTCCAAAAATTAAGAATTATCATTCTAAAGAATGTCATCCCAAAGATTTACCGAACCAAATACACCATAAGAGTTTTAATGGAGGACTGGGTTTTGTGTTTCGTGCTCACATTTATATTTTAGAATCATATTTCGAAAGTATATCCTAAGAGGCTGGGACCTAAACACTTTCCAGCATTAGATAGAGTCAAAGAACACATCAATAAAATAATATAGACTGATTTTGTAATACCCCGCTTCTAAAACCCGGTCTGATTTCGCGGTTGAACCGGTTTAACCATGCAGGAACCGAGCCAGAGGAAATTAGAGTGGGTTCCTTATGGGCTATGATGGCACGGGTGACCTTAAACACCGGCTGGCCCGACAAGTCCGAGCCAGTGCCAGAAGAGACGGGAGTGCCCAAGCCGTGTACATGCACCTACCATAAGGCTATGTACGGATAAAACAGGTATTATATCCGTATTTTAAGGTAAATACGTATGCTACATCGTATGCCTGGGGTGGGGTTCGCGCCGAGGCCCGAACCCAATCAAAATCCCAAGTTTTGGCCCTCAGGTGGGTAGGACAGGTGGGTACACCCACCCACCTGAGTGACCCATCCATGTGCACTGTTCACTTATTAGGAATTATATATAAAGCTTTATGATTTTCTCTTCTTTCCATTTATTACCCCCGTACGTTGGTGAGAAAAGTAAAGAGGAGAGAGAAAAGAAAGGGAAGAAGAAAGGAAGAGAAGGAAGAGGAAGAAAGAGGGATTTCAGCGGCGCCGAAGCTCGATCTTCCCATTCCGGTGCCGGGGAAGTGATCTTCAACTCTAGATCTACAATTGGAGGTTTTGTGAACATTCACCATACCCAAGCTTTAAAACCCTTGATTCGAGTATGGTTTCTTGAGATCTTGTAAATCTCCTTTGAAATGATGAATCTAAGGTTTA
>NC_056558.1:42634377-42662900 GCF_013358625.1 Macadamia integrifolia | reverse complement strand
TCGTACCCGGAGTATACGCGCACTGTGGTTGTAGTATCACTAAAACCAAGGACTTAGTAATGTTGCTTAGGTGGATGTAATTTAAAATGTATAGCATGGCATGTAGTGCATATGACGTGTTGTGATGTGTGGACTGTTGTGTGTGGTCCATCTTTCTACTTACTAAGCTAGTGAGCTCATCCCATGTGTACACCCCCTTTTTAGATGATTTTGCAGGTCATACATCTGAGGAGTATGGGGTGGGTCCCACAGTCGAGTTTCCTGAAGAGGACTGGTGGACCCCTGAGGAGTTAGAGCACGGTGCCAATTGCTCGTGTGAGTGTTGTGCTACGGGACAGCACTTCTGAGGCCGTGCTGAGCTCCACTTCGGAGGCCGAGCTGAGCTCTTCTATGTGATGCCGAGCTGGGCACAACCCTTGATGCCGAGCTGAGCTCCAGCCTTGATACCGAGCCGAGCTGTGTACTCTGATGGTTTTGATGATTTCCTGTAAATACTTGATATAGGAGCATGCGGTATTAGGATTTTATTCTTTTTGTGTATATATCATGCCTTCGGGCCCAAATGTATATAATTATTGTATCACTATTCGGGTATCAAGTATATGGGATTTATTCATATGTAAAACTTAGTCTTCCGCTGATCTGATGAACTTATGTTAGTGTGCGTATGCTGTGGTGGAATACAGTATCTTATGATCCTGGTAGGTTTGGATTAACCGGTGTTAACTCGGTCACCGCTCCGGTTCAGTGTGAACGGGGTGTGACATATTTATTCATAGCAAGGTATTAAAATTAAGGATACAGCTGGCCTAGCCCAAAACTTAGCAAAGTCCAAAATAGAATTGACTAAAATGTTAAGGAAAATTTTCCATGTCATTTATTATCACATTAATTATTAAACTCATATTTTTATATACTCAACTCAATTAAGTTTATTCCTAATTAAATAGGATCAGCTCCATAGAGTTTGTAAAGCTCTTAAATTCTATTTAGTCATTTCTCTGTCAAGTCTAAGGTAATGCATGTACTATTAACCAAAGGGAAAGAAAATGTGCAGGAAAGATGGGAAGAAAGGTGAAGAGGTGGTGTAGTTAATCATCAGATGGTATTTAAGGTAGAATCGAAAGGAAGGACAAGACTGGAAATGCAAGAGCTGGAACCAAGATTCTAAGGGATTGGACAGATTTATCCTTATTTTTTTAATGAAAATCAATTTTTATTACATTTTTACCCTTGAGTCTAATCAACGTATTGGGATTCGATCGATGATTGATCACAACCGATATCAATTCAATCTGAGTTTCAGAACCATCGCTCGAACGCAAAAACACTTTGTATATTCTTATTTGATAAGGATCAACCCACATTGAAATCCTTTCAAGTACTATCCCTGTTTATAAGACAAGTTGGCCTGGATTTAACTCACTAAGCCCAGCTGGAGAAGTTGTTGAGTGTGGACTCTGCTAAAACCTAAATAGTTAGTAAGGAGGACGAATTCTGTCCATCTAGCATTCTCTACGTCCACACATAGCTCTTGTTTTCAAGAGGCAAGAATGTCATTTTAGAAACTCCCGAAACAGGGGCTATGTGTGGACAGGGGACGATAAACAGACAATTCTTTCTTCATAGTTAATAATTGGTCATCTGATAGTGTATATATATATATATATATTTTTTTTTTTTTTTTTTGAAAATTTGTTATATTTCAAAAAAAGTTAAAAATATATATGGATAAATTCCTCATAAATGGGGTGAATGATCAAATTTTGGTGAAAATTGACATGTGATCAATTTCCAATTTCAATGGTTGAAAATTGTCAAATCATTCTCTCATATGACATATTAAGTGGGCAAAAGATTATTTTCCTAGTAAGGAAATAAAAAAATTCCTTCATTTTATTTACTTATTTATTTTAAAATTCAATGTATGAGATTGGTGACATGAAAACTTTTTCTATGTATTGAGTAACATATATGTAACACATGTCTTGTTGTAATTGGTGTCAACACAAGTGCCAAGATGTCTACATGGTTCAATTTTTGTATTATGGGTTCAATATCTTGGATTTAACTTGGTTCGATTATATGGAAGCTAATGGTTTCAGCTAGATCCTCAAGTAGCAAGTTAAAGTTCGAATTGGGCAGCTTATGGTTAATAATGTCAAGCTGTCATCTTAGTGGATCATGAAGTCAGCTTGGGTTGCAATTAATAGTTCAGATTATGTTTGTTACATTATTTGATTATAAAACTGAAGGAGAGCATGGTGGTTTAAGCTGCTGAAATCACGAAGTGACAACATCATATCAAGTTCAGATTTCTACTGTTTTCAACTTGTTATTTATGTGTGAATCTACACTGATTTAAGCATGCAATCTGAGTATGGTTAAATCTGATTTTTTTTGTATGGACATATACATCTGAGCTGCTATCTGAGGTTACTTTAATTCGTCATTATTGCTTCAAGTTCATCAGTTAATTGAAGAACCTTTTATGTATTGTTGTCCCCACTACTACCATGAACATGCATACTATTGTTGCTGCTACCGCGATTGAATGAGGTTATATCTGAAATTGAAGTGCTGCCATTACATTCATCTGTTAATTTGGATATGTGAAGGAAGTTATTGGTTGTTGTTTGAAGTTGCCTGGTGATTTGGAGAAACACATTTTGTTTGAGAATGTATGCATTGACTGAAGACCAAGAAATCGAAGTAGGTGCATTATTTGTTTAAATTTTGATTTCTATTGAATGTAAGCCTATTGTAAAATGATCATTTTACCCTTGGAATATTTCTCGGTAATCAGACCCCTTAATTTTGGGCAAAACCCTTGAGATGACCTCATTTGATTGTTTTAAACATGAGTGTAAAGTTTTGTTCAAATCCGATGTTATTTAGACCTCAATCGGACTGAAGCACCATTTATGGATTTTCTCGATTTTTGTGCCATTTATATATATAATCTAAGGTTTATCACCGTACTGATGGAAGGTTCTCGACATGATACATGCAGATAGGGGTGTCAATTCCAAGCCCGCACCGGTAGGCCCGAGCGAGCCCGACACGTTTATGACCCTACCTAGACCGGCCTGATTAATAAACGTGTCGAGCCTAAGCTCGGCCCGTTTATAAATAAGTAGTACACGGTGCAAGGGGTAAGCCCAATGGGCCGCCCAACCATTTGTATTTTTTTTTTTTTTTTTTTTTTTCGGATAGAATAGGGTAGGGGTGTCAATTGGTCGGGCTTAGTCGGGCTCGACCAATTTTTAGGGCTGCATCGTGAAATCCTGTTTAGCTAAAGGGGCTTAGCTAGCGCGGGCATGGTACGGTTAATAATTGGGTCGGTCGGCCTGGGGCTTTAATCGGGCTACCATAAATGGGCCTTAATTGGGTCTTAACCGGGCTATAGACCTATGTAACTATAAACGGGCTTTAAACGTGTCCTCTTTAAAATTAGTCTCTTAAATGTGCTCGAAGAGGAATACCAATAAAATGAGGCAAAGATGGACATAAAAAAGAAAAAGATTCTATAGTTAAAATGAATTAAGCCAAAGATGGGAAAAATAATTAAATTACTAAGGTACTCAATCTTTAACCCACGAAACCCAAATCAATTAAACCATCTACATAACCCAAGTTTAGTAAGTTCAAATCAATTAAACTATGCATGTGAATGTTCATACAATAATTACCACCATCAATTGTATATATCACATAGCCTTAGAATTAAATACAAATAGTGTTAAAAAAACTAAAAAAATACAAGTAGTATTAAAGGGGTCGGGCTAGGTTAGGCTTAAAAGCGTCAGTTCAAATTGGGCTTGTAAATGTGTTGGGCCAGTCGATCACCCGTCGGGCTAGGTGGTTGCACCGTGTACTACCTATTTATAAATGTGTCGGGCTGAGCCCGACACATTTTTTAATCGGGCTGGTATAGGTCAACCATAAACGTGTCAGGCTCCGTCTGGCCTACCGGTGCAGGCTTGGAATTGACACCCTTAGAATAGGGTATATATTGATATTTTTATTAAGGGAAATTATTTGGTACCACCCCTAAAATCGAAAATAACTTGGAGTAACCCCCAAAAATGAAAATAATGTCTACCGCACCCCTAATTTGTATCACCTTTAATTGAAAATGAGAAATATCCCTTTTACCCTTGTAATTAAACTCTAAATAGAGTCCATTTTCTTCCAAACCATTACATGGAAGGTCCAAGTATCAATATATATGCTAAACCAACCCAAATCGACAAGAAACCATTTCCAAATCAGGCCGATTGGTTTGGTTTCAGATTCAATCTTTCCTGAAATCACCCCACGACCACAACGCCTTGATGAGGACGCAAATGGAGCCGCTGCAAACTCCGGCCAACAAACAAACTGCATTGATTATGTCCGAGTCAACTATGGTTCCATCCCTTGTTTCGCAAATAGTGCCCATGTGTCCTGTGATGCACTAACAACATCCGTTATTTTACCTTACTCAAATGGCTTCCAATATCCTCAAACTCCGAACACCAACAATTAAAATAAAAAAACCCACCGTTTCATTGAAGCCTTCAAGAAGAACTCTCTTCCCATCTCAACCAACTCCTTACGGACCTTACCATCATAATCACTATGAACACCATCACCTCCACCTTTCCTTATTGCCCCATAAGAAGCTACTCCATCAGCCTTTATTTTTGCAATCTTCACTGTCATCTTACATCCCACCCACCACTAAGGAAGAAGCCATCCTACAAGCCAAGACATGCCTCTCAACCACCTGAGAGAAGCCCCTGAATAACCAAAGACTTATGGCAGGCAAGCCCAGGAAATAGAACCAGCCCAGGTTCTGAATTGAGATCCTAGTCATTGACGATTTTGCAGAGTCTCTGTCCCAACTCGCTCTCTAGGTGCTCGGAGATCTACCCATTAGAAGAAAAGGCTCTCTGCTTAAGATTCTAATCTTATGGCCTAATCCTACCTCTACAAGATTAGCTAACGAAGCCTTCGAGTCTTTGTCATCGAAATCAAACTAGGTTGAACAAATCGACCTTTCTTCGATCACTGATTATGATAACAGAGTCGTGAATTCCGCTGATGTAGCAGTGTTTTTGGCGCCAGAGGCTTCAAAATTGGATGTTATGAAAGCGGTTACTGATAGTTTATATCCGAAACCGGTGGTGATTTTCAATCCCAATTGGGCATTTGAAGAGGAAAGTGGATTTGGCGAATTGAATAGATTTGTTAGATCATTTGAAGTGGTTTATTCGTTCATGGGTTTGGAGGTCAGGGAGTTCTTAGGTGTAGTCTTCACAGGTGAACAGAGTAGAGCAGCAGTGGCGACCAAAGGTTAGGGATATCAAAGCAACAGTTGTGGATTTTGGGAAAGTATTTCCCAAACTCTGCTTTACTAATTGGGGGCGAAGGTCATTATAGTAACTTAACTTATCCATAAGGGTACATTGGCCATTTAGCGAAAAAATGATTGATGACATCATCACTTAACGCCTTAAACCTAACGGAATGGATTTTTTAGATATAATTTTATGAAAATGAGGGGTTTACTGGACATTATTTTCATATTTGGGTGTTATTCCCAGTTATTTTCAATTTTATGGGTGGTACCAGATAATTTCCCTTTTATTAATTATTGACTGTGATTAAGTGTAATATCTTTTCAAAATTGTTGATGATTTAACAAAACAAATTAAAGTATCTTAAATCTAAGAAAAGTAAAGACCGTTTAAGGCTTTATTGATACATTACCTCGTTTAAGTCCCGATTATAGCCTGATTAGCTTGATTAGGAGAAGCCCGATTAAAGCCTGAAACCCGACCAAACCCGACACAACACCGATTGAGACCGACTTATTCCGTAAATATGTAGGTTATGGTCCGAGGACATTGGCCCACCAGACCCGGTTAGGCCCAATCAAGACCGGCCCGACTTGGTCTGACCAATTGACACCACTACATGCAGATATGATTTTTAAAACATTTTTCAAGCAAAATAGGTCAAATGACCAAAATGCCGCTAGAGGGCTAAACTATTAAAATAATATGAAATTATTCATAAAAACGAGTGAAATACATTAAAATCATTAAAACATATGAAAATACATCTAATAATATTACCAGCGAGATTCTATTATACTAATAATGATATACTATACCTAAGACTGTAAGGCAGTGTAGCCATGCCTGCAATCATGTGAGCTGAAGTGCAGCCAACCATGTGCACGGTAACATGCAGCCTTATGCTTGGAACGTGCATGGCTACCTACCTTGTGCGCAGCAGTGTAGTTGGCAGTTACATATACATCTTACCAGCGAGATTCTATAATACTAATAATGCCATACTATAACTAAGAGCTTGTTTGGTATAGTTCATAAAAAAACGTTTCTAGCGTTTTTTCGTGTTAATAGAACGAAAAAACGCAAAAAACCGTTTGGTATGTTTAGGCTCCGTTTCAGTTTTTTTGAAACTGTCAGTGTCTAAAAAACAAAAATGGATCGATTTGACGAAACTCTCAGAGGCTGTTCTGTCGGTGGTGTTTCGTTTCAAATTAATATAACTTGAAACTTCCGTTCCCGATTGTCCGCGATAGAGAGAGGAGAGCAGAGAGGAAAGAAGAGAGAGCCCAGCTGAAACAAGGTACGAGAAATCTTCACCTCAGGTAACTTCTTTGCCTCTTCTCCTTCTTCTTCTCCTTCTTCTTCTTCATTTCTTCTTTTCTTCTTTTATTCAACCTCTTCTTCTTCTTCATCTATTGTAATCACAGAGAGGTATTGGAACAAATTTAGGGGTTTTTTTCTCCTTCTTCTTCTTCATTTTTTCTCTTTTGCCAGAGACAGAGATCGATAAGCTTCACAAAGTTCTGGTTTTGAATATAGTTTGGAACTCGCATAGAGAGAGGAGAGAAGAAGAAACAGGAGCTTGCCCCCTTGTGAAATCTCCTCTGCAGGTAACTTCGATTTTGGCTCTTCTTCTCCTTCTTCTTTTTCATCTCTTTTAACTTCTTTCTTCTTCTATTCTAACCTCTTCTCATTCTTCTTCATCTATTGTAATCACAGAGCAGGTATTGGGACAAATTTTAGGGTTTTTCTAGACCACCTATCGTATAGCTCATACAGAGAGGTAACGTCTTCTTCTTCTTCTCTTCTCGATCTTGTAGAGCCTCTGTTGATTCAAAGATGATGCTTTTCTGACACTGTTTGACACTAATCACTCATCTGAAAACCACAAATCAGTACCAATGAACCCCAACAGTAAATATGTTGGATCCATATGAATATATTCAAGTGTTTCTGATTCATCAAGGAAATGTGATTGCTAATTAGTTGACATGGTGTATAAATATGCTGATTCTTTGGGGTCTGTATGGTTGGAAAACTTGTTGAGTTTATCATGTCTCTGGAGTATATTTGTTAAGAGAATACAGACAGGTTGCACTATATTCTTTTTTGTTGCTCCCAAATTCTTCCAGTTATCTTAATGAATGTATGTTCTAGTGCCTTTTAGCAGATCATAGCCTGTCATTCCAGGCATATAGTAGTCTGTGATGATGAGATTTACTTCCATTTCTTGTAAAAACAAATACTTAAACATCAATCAACAGAACACAGCAAGAGAGAGAAGATCTAAGATTTTTTCACAAGCTTAAAGATGAAATTATACCTGATTAGGGTGTGAAGAAACTGAAGGTGGGTTTGAGTTTCTCTGGTCATCCTCATGTAAACCCAGAAATTCTAGAGCTTTGCTTCCTGAATCCACTGTAGTAACTGCCAAAATTAACAAAAGCCAGAAGAAGAAACATTCATGAATCAGTTGGGAAGAACTTCAAAATTAACTCCTTTGTTTCCTCATTTTTTTTTTAATTGTTCTTCAGAAAAGTTTCATCAACTTACCATGATAAGCTAAGTTCTTCAGCAGCCTTTCAATCAGTTTTCGGTCTAGAAGGCTATCATCAACTGCTAAAACATGAAATTGAGCTTCATCTTCCATACACCTCTTGCTGAAACAAGGAACCAGTAGGGAAGAACAGGGGAAGAAGAAGAAGAAGAAGAATAGGAATAATTGATTGGTTGGTTGTGGTCCTTATCGATGAGTTCTAGGAGAGAAATGAAGAACCCATTAGAGTTGAAATACTACCCACCAAAATCCAGAGCCTAGAAAGCAAGATCTGAACAGATTTCATCCCAAATCTCCCAAAATTTCCAACTTGATTTTTGAATTAGGAAGCAAGCAAGGGACCCTCTTTTCTATATATATCTTCTCTTTATAAAAACAAGAAATAATAATAAGAAATGAATGCGATTTTGATTGGAAATGTTTATCTTTTCATTCACATTAATGTTTTTAAACAACTATAAGTATTTCGTAAATCCCACCGAGTTAGATTCATAGTGCATTTAACTGAATAATAATATCCCAGCATAGTCATTGATATCATTAACAGCACATGCATAAAACTAAGATTTATCAGGATGACTAAGTGAAAAATAAGAGTAGTGAAACAAGTAATTCCTAGATTCTATACTAAAGTCAGAAAGTCAGCAAGTCTCCAACTAAAGTAAAGACATAAACACGAATCTTGATCAAGCTCGATGGATATTTCTGGTACCCACAGAATATTGAGAAAGGAAATAAACTGCACAAGGCAAAAAAGTTTAAACTCTCACAAAGAATCAACCAAAATCAAGAGTATGGAAGAACAGCAGCCACTCACACTTGGTCCAATATACATAAAGATACATAAAGATACATAAAGAATCATACCATATCCAACAGTTACAAAATTACAACAGACTTGGTCCAATATACATAAAGATCAGTAGCCACTCACACTTAGCTTGAAACAAATACAAATTTATTCCACTGCCTAGGATTGTTCACATTAATCCAATATTTATTGGTCATTTCTACCAGATACAATAATTCAGGGGTCACCTGTGCATTAATGATCTCTCAGCGTGCTTCTCCCTCTCAGATATTTCATCGAGTAACCATTTAACAGTACCTTTTCCATCCCTCTTCCCCCGCAATTTTAATGCTTTAGTCATGCACAGGAAAAAAACTAACATTATGCCACATGTAACTATGTAAGACTCAAGAACAAAACTGAACATCACCAAAATTAGAGAAATACCACAAAATAAGAGATGAGTACCACAGAAAAAGGAAAAGGAAAAGGGTGGAATAAATTTTTGAGATGCAGTGACCATTTAAAACAGCTAAACTAAGGCACAAAACCTAATCTAATTGAATGGAGTATTGTAACAGAATGATCAAACTAGTGGCCGGTGTGGGGATTGGTGGATTAGGTATTTTCTGAATTAAAAAGTAGACTGCATCTTTCAAAATATCATCAACACATCCCACTTTTGGAAGGGGAAACAATAACTATGGTGTAATTAGAAACTTGCAATTTTCAATATAAATATATATACATATATATATATATATATATATTTTCAACATGCGATGCAACTACCAAACTATAGTTTAACATTTAAAATATTATGGCCAACCAAAACTATCACTCCTGCAGCAAAGTGACTTTGAAAACACAACATTACCATAATTTTCTTTTTTGCATTTTTCTTGTTTGGGGTTTTTCATAAATTGTGTATCAAGGACCAGTGACAACTTCCATCTCTTAAAATTTACTTACAATACAATATTTTTTGGTGGTAGTATATTCAATTTTTAGAGTGTCAGCATGGCTCTTCAAACATTTCCCAAGTTTCAAGGTTAATTGCTATGTATTCCCTAATCTTATCCTAATGTTTGGGAGACATTTAGATTCAACTAGCATATACGATTTCTATATCCCATAGCTATTGAGTGTTAAAAAGAGGGTTTTTAAACCCTGGATTTTTTATCTTTTCATTCACATTAATAACTCGGTGTGTACTGACTAATGGAATTTTCTAACCTTCTGTTCTTCTATTATGCATTAGATACACTCGGTCTAGATTTCATTTTGTGTTTGGTTGTTATGTTTTACCATAAATTTTGCTAGCCTCAAAGGTCTTTATGCGTATTCAGTAAAACTGTCCCCGATGTTTTTTATGTGAGTAATTTGTGGCTTTAAGCTCTGCTTGGTTCCCAGTATGCTAACTTTTACACTAACTTATAATGTCTAGCTATTATGTATGGAAGTAGTATCCCTGCCGTTAAGTGGTCAAAATTTGAGACCACTGTTTTCATTGAAGCAATGAAAGAAGTTGTAAAAAATGGTCACAAATCCGGTAATTCATTTAACAAAACTGGATGGGAGAACATTACAAAGCAATTTCAACAGACGTTAAATCGTCCAGTTGGGAGAGAACAGTTACACAATAAGATGAACAAGTTGAAACACGAGTATCAACAATTCAAGAGACTGCTTGACACAACTGGATTTGGGTGGAACTCAATGACAAAAGCAGTCACAGTTGATGATGAGTCCGTATGGGATAGGGCAATACAGGTACAATAGATTTCACTAGCTAGTTGAATTATTTAAAAATTAGATTACAATGAGTAGTACATTTAAGTGATACAATTACTGCTTATGCAGGAAAATCCAGGTTGGTTAAAGTACAAGAAGTATGGACTAAACAATTGGCCAGATTTGAGCATGGTATTTGGGGATGCATATGCTAGAGGTAACTTAGGGGTTGATAGTGCTCAAGATCTGGATGGCATCGAAGCTGTTAATACAGTTGATATTGATCAAGTCTCTCACTCCCCCAGTACCCTGGTGCATATAAGCATGACTGACCCCTTTCATGAGGATACTCATACTCCAACTCAGACCACCACAAAACGAAGTCTTGATAGGACACCTACAGGACGAAGAAAAAAGAGCGCCAATAAGAGAGATAGCCACGTGAAGGACTTGTATGGGAAGTATTTATCTATTAAAATTGATAAAGCATCCAGTACTTCTGTTACATCTCTTGTTCGTGGTGGGGTAGGTGCATCTTGTCCTCGAGATTTCAGTGTGAGTGCATGTGAGGCGGTGATATCTTCCATACCAGATATATCAAAGGAGATATATTTGAAGGCCACCAGTCGTATGTGTACTGATCCTAGTTGGAGGGAGTTGTTTGTCTGTGCAGAGCCTGTGAAGAGGATTTGGCTTTTAGATGCGTTGGAGTAGTTGAGGTTGTGTTTGAATGCTACTTTTGATAATTTTGGATTCGAGACTCTACTTTTGATGTGTGTAATTTTACTTTTGGAGATACATTGCATGACTTGGATTTTATTTCTTTTGTGTTTTTTCCTATTATTGATGTGTGTAATGTTGAACATGTGATTTGGGTTGAGACGATGTGTCAGCTTGTTATGTTTTACAGTTATTTGTTTCTAATTGTGTAGTAATTGTTTATTTATTGCAGTTATGTCAATGCATTATGTGAAACTTCTAGTGATGAAGAAGATATGATCATTCACATGGGAATGGAATTACTGAGTGAGGCTGTATATATTCGAGAACCATGTAGGGGTAGTGTATTTTCAGGTGCTGTCATGATGCATGAGGTATTAAATGGGCATGCCAACAGATGTTATGAAGAGTTTAGGATGGAACGTCATGTCTTCCTTAACCTATGTGACTATGTTAGACATAGGGGGTGGTTGAAAGATACGACCAACATCCGAGTGGATGAATAGCTTGGAATGTTCCTATAGATTGTTGGGAAGGGTTTAAGTAATAGGGACACCCAAAATCATTTCAACCACTCAGGAGAAACAGTTAGTCGAACATTCAATGTTATCTTGATTGCAATGCAACATCTGGCTAAGGAGAAAATCAGACCGCCAGACGTCAATATGATACCTATTACTAATTAAATATATAAATGTTTATATTCTTATATGTACTGGCCATTTAATTGTCAATATATGTCATAGCATTGTATTGGCGTCATAGATGGTACTCACATCCATGCGGTAGTTCCAAGAGAGGATCAAATTCGATATAGGAATCGGAAGGGGATCACAACTCAAAATGTGATGTGTGCATGTTCATTTGACATGCGATTCACATATGTGTATGCGGGATGGGAAGGTAGTGTAAACGATTGTCGAGTACTTGAACAGGCAAGAAGTGATCCTCGATTGAGTTTTCCACATCCACCTCCAGGTATTAACTTTATACTAATATATTAGATTTTCATTTGATTGTATACATAATAATATATATTATTTTTTGTCTGTAAAAAAGTATTATGTTGTCGACTCTGGGTATGCTAGCCAATCTGGATTTTTGACACCATTTAGGGGTGAGAGATACCATCTACCGGACTATAAAGGGCGTAGAAGATCCCCAAGAACAGCGAAAGAATTATTCAATTATAAACATTCATCACTTTGGAATGTCATTAAACGCACATTTGGGGTATTGAAGAACAAATTTCAAATTTTAAGGCTAATGCATTAGTTCCCAGTGGAAGCTTAGGCATTAATCGTACTGGCATGTTGTGGGCTACACAACTATATTCGAGAAGAGCATATTGCTGATGCAGAATTTGTGGGGATGAGCGATGATTTAAAAGTTGCAGAAGATGACTTGGATCCGCTACATGAAGATTTTGTTGATCATTCTACAATACAATCAAATCAACAAAATCGGGCAAAAGAGATGAATGCCACTAGGCTAAGAATTACAAATGCAATGGCTAGATAGCAAAGGATGCCAGAACTAGTTGAAAACTAAAACCGATAACTATTTTACCAAAACTGAAAACCTAAATTGATGTTTCAACCCACGTAGTACTTGTTTTATGGTACATTTATATATGTGGTACAAGTTGATATATTATTATGAATGTCATATATTTGGATGCTATATTAATTTTTTTGATAAATAAATTTCTGTTACAGATGACTTCTTCTATGCCCCCACTCATGATAGCAACTTGTGAAATTTGTAGGAAGAGTTGTGGTAAATATACAACCAAGTCGGGTAAAAATATTGGAAGAGAATTTTTCAGGTGTGAAGATTCATGTAATTTTTTCATGTGGATGGACCAACTACATCTATGTAGATGTGGTAAAGGTCAATGCAAAGTACGAACTGCGATGAAAGGTCCAAACAAGGGACAATATTTTCTATGTTGCCCAAGTTCAACTGAGGTAATTTATTTCTACGATTGACCTATACCTATAGATAATTTATGATTTTTGTTTAATTCGATGTTAAATTTCAATGACCCTAATCACATCTATTATTTGATATAGACTGATAACCGTGGATGTGGTATGTTTGTATGGTTGAAAGATGAAACACATATCTCTACCATACAACATACATTATGTTCAGAAAACTCAAGCTCAACATCAACATCATCCAGACCACTTTCTGTTTCGAACGAGTACATGAAAGGATATCTGGAAGGGACACTTAAAGGATTAGAGGACCAAACAAATAAGATGAAAGACATCCTCCATGCATTCAAGTCTTTAGACTTGGAAAAAAAGTGAAAATTTGGGGAATTATGTAATAGTTAACTTGCATAAGGCATTGTTAATACTGTATTTTATTCATCTTTTGGAAACCATGTTTTTTTTCGTTGGTGTGTAATATTTTATTGTCCCAAAAAAATTTATATGCTTATAGTATTTTAATGTTATTTTTGTAATTATTGACTTAAAAGAAAAGAAAAAAAAAAAAACCGTTTCTGAAACAAGCATTACCAAAAGGCAGAAATGTCGTTTCTTGGTTCTGAAACTGTTCTAGAAACATATTCACCATACAACCCTAAATCGTTTAAAAACGGCGTTTTGACACAGAAACTGAAATTTCAGTTTCTGACACGAAACGGAGTTTCTGGAACAAAAAACAATACCAAACGGAGCCTAAGACTGCAAGGCAGTGCAGCCACGCTCGCAGTCAAGTGTGCTAAAGTGTCGGTTAAATATTAACCATGGTTCAATGACCACCTACACAAACACACACCTTATTTATTGTACCAGTCACGCACAAGGCTGCAGGCTACCGTACACAAGCTTGCAGCGTGTGATCGAGTGGTTCAAGAAGGAAGGTCCTAAGATGGGCGCGCAAATGCTAAAATAGAGCTTACTAATCACTGTGAATTAGGTGCCTTTTTTTTCAATTGGAAAAAAGGGATAACTGTGAACTATTATGATATTAAACTTACGTATGTGTTCTTTAAGAACATCTTTGATTTATCAAGAAGCAAGACTATTCTTTTTACCAATATATATTTTATTTTTGTACATTTTTCTTAAATGCTATAGATCTACCATGTGCCACCAATATCATCATCAGGTACACCTATTTTGAATTCCCTCTTGCTATTACTGTTATAAATTGTTGCTGATGTTGTTTTCTGTAAAAGCTCCTCTGTTTATTTTTAGTTACCTAATCTGGACAATGTGTGCCATTGAAAAACAAAGTAACAAATTAAGAAGAAGGGAAGAATGATTTGGGGAAGAAGAGTTAGATGGGTATATTAGGTACTTCACTTCTTGCAAGGGCACTTTGACAGCGGTCTGAGTATAATTTGGTATTACACAAGGGGTGTCTCTCTAATAGTGGCATTCTCTAGGGGGTGGCACTATAAATTACCCTAGTTTTAAATTGGTTTAATCTAGTTTTTTAATTTCATTAGGTTCAATTGTGGTTTAATTGGTTTCATTTAGTTTTAATTAGATTAATTAAGTTTAATGTAGTTTAATTTCTTTTTATTTTGTTTTCTTCCAATTTGGACCCTTAGATTAGGATTTCAAACCCTAACCTAAGCCTTTTTCCCTTCGCTTACTCTTCTATCCTATGGCTGAAAAAACCAGCCGCCCTACCCCTCCTTCTCCATGACCGAACCTTCATACCAGCCACTAAACCAACCCTCATCTTCCTTTCTCCTAGTCCAAACTTGAACTAAACCTCTTCCATCTTCTTCTCCTATGGTTGTAAAATGTGTTTATTTTACATTTTCAATTGATTCGGAGTGTTTTGTTTTATTTATTTATTATTTATTTCTATTGAGAAGATTTATGAGATCCATGCTGGGATGCTAGTTACCAGACCCATAATCTAATCAGATTGTTATTTATAAAAAAAAGAGTGAAACTCCGAATCCCTATCGATAATCACTGACCACCCACCAAGCAGAAGACTACCTGTGAACTGGTAGATTGCGTCTAGACAACCAAATCCATAAGGGAGTGGTGATTAGCCCTTGCAAGGCATGATTGGTCTCCCCTACTAGCACTCACACACACGTTAGCTTAAGTAATTTCTTTCTTGACTCCTTGTGGATATTGTGTAATTCTCTCTTTGCAACTTCGATATGTTTTGTTGGGAAAGTACAATCAAGGTTTTTCATTGATCCTGATTCGAAATAAATCCAACAATTCGAGTCGAATTAGAGAAAAAGGAGAGGAATTCTTTTCTTCTTTGAATACTTGTTAATATTCTATCTTGTGCTTCTGTGATATTGTGTAGGCTGTGTTTAAAAGAAAAAAATTCATGAGCAAGGGGTGACTTAATTTTAGGAGATTGGATTTTGTATGCTCAGGTGGACTCGAAATTCTCAAAATCATCTTGAAAGAGTGTATCCAACCACCATGGGAGAGGAACAACCTAAAACTCTTAGGGATAGGTTCTACCCTTTTAGGGCTGCTCAACCTTCATGCATTAGATTACCAGCAGTCCAAGGGAACAACTATGAACTTAAGTCCCACTTCATTGGTATGCTACCCCACTTTCATGGGTTGGCTAATGAAGATGCATACTTGTTCCTTCGGAAATTTGAGGAGGTTTGTGTTCTAATCATGGTCCAACAATTGACCGATGATGCGGTGAAATTAAAATTTATAACTTTTGCTCTGAAGAACCGAGCTAAGAAGTGGCTCTATAGTTTGTCAATAGACTCAATAATCACTTGAGAACAATTCACAGTTGTTTTTCTGAAGAAGTTCTTTCCCCTGCATAAGACCAATAGAATTTGGAATGGTATTCTTCAGTTTAGGTAGAAACTCAATGAGTCTTTTTCCAAATTAGAAAGGTTTAAGGACTTATTCCAAGAATGCCCCCACCACGGGCTTAACACTTGGCACTTGTGCCAAATTATCTATGAGGGCATTGACTATCAGACCAAGCAGTTGTTGGAATCAATGTGCCCAATCGGATTTACATCATTTACGGATGAAAACACTGCTTAGAACTTTTTGCTTGACTTGGCTGAAAGGACTAGAGAGTGGGAATCTACTTAGGAAAGTGAGATAACAAATAAGGGTTACTTTGTAGAGGGTGTTGTGGTCAAAGAGGCTTAACTAGATAGCATTCTCAAGAGACTTGAGGCAATGGTAGTTAAAGGACCAACCCAATTGAATCAAGTAAATCATTTTGTGCCCATGTGTAGTTGGTGTCAATTTTCTACCCATGTGATGGAGGAACGCCCCAATATCTCTAGTGTGAATGGTTTGAATGTTGGTCCTGAAAATGTGAATGTCATGTATCAGAACAACCCTTATAGTCCAACTTACAACTCGAGTTGGAGGAACCATCCCAATTTTTCTTGGAATCAAATAAACAATCAACTAGTCTTTCGAAATTTCAACCCTTGAATCAAGGTCAGTTTGTTCCCCAACAAACCAACCAAAGAAACATGCCTCCTAATCAACCCAATAATTTTCGTTCGACTCAATTTGTTGTTCTACCACCTCCTATAAATCAACCTCTAGGATTCATGAGAGCAGGGGATGATTTGTCTAGGCTTTCATCATTAGAGAAAAGTGTGGAGCTTCTTATGAGCACTTTCATGACTAGTCAACATAATATGGAGAAACAAATCTCTCAACTTGCCAATGCCTTACATGAGAGAGAGAGAGAGAGAGGTAAGATGTCTAGCCAATGGATCCCAATCTAAGAACTGACAATCCAAACTCTTTCCCAAACCTGTTGAATTCAATTCAACAAGGTCCAGCACATCCGGAGCCTTCCAACCAATGCAATGTAATCTATGCTCTAAGATGTGGACATGAGTATCTGAAGGATGGTCCACCCTTGGCAAATTCTGAATCTCAAGGAGACCATCCCGTTGAGATGAGTGATTCACTCCCTCCCTTTCAAGGTTCATTTGAGGAACCTAGAACTATTAGAGAAGAAAAATTTAAAAGAGTCTATGTCCCTAAAGCCCCATTCCCTAAAAAATTGGTAAACAATAAGGAAAAATGTTGCCTATGATAAAATTCTTGATGTATTTAAGAAGGTGCAGGTCAACATCCCCTTGTTGGATGCAATATCTCAGGTACCCCCTTATGCTAAAGTCTTTAAAGACTTATGCACTCATAAGTGGAGTATAAATGTGCCAAAGAAAGCTCTCTTGGCTGCCAATATTAGCTCTATCTTGGCTCAACCAATGGTGGCTAGATATAAGGACCCTGGGTGTCCAACAATCTCTTGTTATTGGTAACACAAAGATTGACCATGCTCTTCTTGATTTAGGTGCAAGTGTTAATCTATTGCCCTACTCTATTTATCAACAGTTGGGATTGGGAGAGTTAAAACCGACAACTGTCATGCTTCAACTAGCAGATAGATCTGTCAAGACTCCAAAAGGTATGATTGAGGATGTCTTGTCACACCCCCTTCACACAGAATCGGGCTAGTGACTGGGTTAACACCGGTTAACCCAAACCTGCCAGGATCATCTGATACAGTATCCAACCACAGAATACACACAACAAAGAAAGTGTTCATCAGTTCAGCAGAAGACTTAATTTACCTATAAATATTCTCATTATACTTGATAGCCAAATTGTAATACATAGTTAAATACATGTGGGCCCGCAGGCATGATATTTACACAAAAAGAATACAATTTACATATCAAGTACACAAAAGGGATCATCAAAAAAATCAAAAAGTACAGCTCAGCTCGGTATCAAAGGGATCATCAAAAATCAAGGAGTACAGCTCAACTTGGTATCAAAGGGATTATAAAAAATCAAAGAGTACAGCTCAACTCAGTATCAAAGGGATCATCAAAAATCAAAGAGTCAAGCTCAGCTCGGTATCAAAACTGCGGTCCCGCAGCACAGCCCTCGCACGGGCAATCCGTGCCGTGCTCTAATTCCTCGGGGACCCACCAATCCTCTTTAGGGAATTCAACTGTGGAGCCCGACCCTTGCTCTTCAGGTTGATGCCCTGCAAAATCATCTAAAAGAGGTGCACACGTGGGATGAGCTCACTAGCTCAGTAAGTAAAAAGAAGGACCACACAACGGTTCACACAATAAATCACAACTATATGCACTATATTTTATGTAATTCATTTTTAATCACTTCCACTTAAACAACATTACTAAGTCCTTGGTTTAGTGTTACTACAACCACAGTGCGCGTATACTCCGGGTACGAGAGTACCCATAGGGCTGTTGGAGAAGGCCCACCGTGAATACTCAAAAAAGTAAAACATGCCGGCCACCGGCTCTCAACATAAAAGTAAATGATAGAAAATAAAGGTGCTGACTCCAATAATTTAAAAGCAGTACGATTGGCCCTCTTGAATATACCACCGGGGTTGCCAACTGTTCTAATGACCAGCCGGGCGTATGTCTAACCGCCACAGTGACCCGACAACCGCGACCACTGCTTCCCCCCAAATGGTAACCCAACACCTCAATCCCTATTGGGAAGGGTCGTAGCACGGGAAGATGATAATCCTACACCGCATGCTCCTATATGACATAATACGATTGTATAGTGCCTCCGCGTCCCATTCCACGGGCCACCATTGTACTCGTTTCCAAGCCGACTACAGTATCTAATCTATTAATGCATTATGCACAATGATGTCAACATTCATCACATAAGCACATCACCATTTGACATTGAGAAAATAAACACAACACGCATAGCATAAAAATATGAGGATGACTAAGCTACATAGCATTTGCATGATGACATGGCTAGTCTAGATATAATTAAATGAATATCAAACAAGCCTTGAAACAAGGTCAAATGTCCTCTCCTCACTTACTTGTAGTGTACAAAGACTCATGCCTGGTACGGGTGAGATCCGGTGCAAGAAGCGTAAGATTTGGTGAACCTATCATGAGTGAATGGGGTTAGCATTTCACCATTTTAGGGTAAAAAATAACAAGATTTGATGACAAAATCATGTTTAGAATCCTAAAAGAAGGTCACACGTCCGTTTTGGGTCCATTTGGACGAAAAAATCATGTTGGGAGCCTCTCGGGTGGGTCAGACAGCCCACCTGTCATGACCCACCAGTCATGACCAGCGGGTAGGTCGACCCGTCGGTCCTGACCCACAGGTCATGACCGACAGGCAGGTTGGCCTGCCAGTCGGCCCACCGATAGGGCCCGTCGGTTGGCCTTGCTAAGACCGATGGGCAGGTTGGCCCCGAGGGCCTGCCCTCTCAGGCGGGTGCCCTCAGGCGGGCCATTTGGCCCACCGGTCTTGGCGGAAAAATATCATTTTTCCCCGAAACCTTCCCCAACCTTGGGGAAATTCAAATGGCGCTTTTCCAAACCCATTCTCCACACATTCAAAGTCTCATAAGATGGTTCTAACCTAGATCTAGGTTAGATTTAAGGAATGAAAGCCATCTTACCTTCTTTGCTCAAGAATTTGTTCAAAAACCCCCAAAATCTCTTCAAATCACCAATGCTCCTCCAATCGTAGAAACACTTCTTCAAATCCTTCAAAATCAACACATAAACCATCTATTAAACCTTAGATTTATCATCTCAAGGGGAATCTTCAAGACCTCAAGGAACTCTACCCAAATCAAGGGTTTCATTTGGGTTTGGTGAAAGTTTAAGAACATAGCCTTTGTTCACCTCTAAACGTAGATCTCGTGTTGGAGATCACTTTTCCAGCGTCGGAATGGGAAGATCAAGCCTTGGCACCGCTTAAATCTATTCCTTCTTCCTCTTCCTTCCCCTTTCTTCTTCGTTCTCTTTCCTCTCTTCTTTTCTCTCTCCTCTTAAATCTTCTCACCAACTATTCAGTGTAATAAATGAGATATTGAAAAAATAAACACAAATCCTGCTATTTATACTTTCTTAAAATCATTAGTGACACATAGGTGGGTCACTCAGGTGGGCAGATGCGCCCACCTGTGACCGCCCACCTGAGGGCCAAAAATTGGCCAACAAGTGGGATTTTGATGGAATTCGACTCTCGGCACGAATCTCACTCTCAGCATAAGGTAAATTATACGTATGCGCTTTAAGATATGGCTACATACCTGCTTTATCCATACATGGCCTTATGATATGTGCATGTACACGGCTTGGGTACACCCGTCTCCTCTGGCACTGACTCGGACTTGTCTGGCCTACCAGTGTTCAAGGTCATCCTTGCCATCATGGTCCATAAGGAACCCGCCTTAACCCTCTCTGGTTCGGGTCCTGCATGGTTAAATTGGGTCAACCGTGTAATTAGACTTGGTTTAAAAAGTAGGGTATTACATTTACCCCCCTTTCTAAAAATTTCATCCTCGAAATTGGCATACCTGGTTGTTCAAAGAGATGAGAGTACTTGGCTTGGATTTCATCCTCTTTCTCCCAACATGCTTCTTCAAGTGAATGATTTGCCCATTGCACCTTTATGTAGGAAATGGAGCGGTTGCGAAGGGTTTTCACCTTTCGATCCAAAATTTCAGCTGGCTGCTCTGTATAGGTCATATCAGCTTCTAGATGTTTTGGTTCCACGAGTAATACATGAGATGGATCATAAACGTATCGCTTCAGCATGGATACATGAAATACGTTATGAACATCCCCGAGTGAAGGTGGCAGAGCAAGCATGTAGGCTATTGAGCCAACCCGGGCTAAGATCTCAAATGGGCCAGTGTATTTTGGGCTCAACTTCCCCTTTCTGTGACATCATTGCAACCCTGTAGTAGGAGAGATCTTGAGAAACACCTTTTCTCCTGGCTGAAATTCAATGTCTTTTCTGCGGTTGTCTGCATAGCTCTTTTGACTAGACTGAGCTGCTTTAATCTGTTCTTGAATAACAACGACCTTGTCACAAGTCATCTATATCATTTTAGGTCCTAACATTCAGCGTTCACCTACCTCATCCCAATACAGAGGAGTTCTGCACCTCCTACCATATAATGCCTCATATGGAGCCATCCCAATTGTAGCTTGGTAACTGTTGTTATAGACAAACTCCATAAGGGGTATATATTCTTCCCAACTACCACACATTTCCATTACACATGCCCTGAGCATGTCTTCTAATATTTGTATGGTTCGCTCTGACTGACCATCAGTTTGTGGGTGAAAAGCAGTACTCAAATTCAACTGTGATCCTAAGGCATGCTGGAAGCTTTTCCAAAATCTGGAAGTGAACCTTGGGTCCCTATCTGATACAATGCTCACTGGCACTCCATGCAAGCATACTATGTTATCCATATAAAGTTGTGCTAATTTGGCCATAGAGAACTTGGTCTTTATGGGAATGAAATGAGCAGTCTTAGTAATCTGATCAACGATCACCCATATCGCATCCATCCCCTTAGGTGTACATGGTAGTCCAATGATGAAGTCCATTGTAATCCTATCCCACTTCCAGTCTGGTACTGGGAGTGGCTAAAGAGTACCATAAGGTCGATGTAGGGGTGTCAATTCCTAAACCGAACCGGTAAAACCGGCCGGACCGAATCGATAACAACCCGGACAGAACCGAACCGAAGCCTTATTGGTTCGGTTCGGTTTTGAGTATTGTAACCCCAAAACCAAACCGAACCGCATCGAAAACCGGATGAACCCGAAACCAAACCGAAATCGGCTCAAAACCCAGACCGAAACCGAAACCAAACCGGTAAGAAACCGAAACACTCCAAAATTCATTAAAAAAATCAAAATTTGAATAGTTTTGTATACATTTGTATGGAAAATCGAATCCAAACTAGACCAAAAACCAAAACCAACCCGGTTACAAATCGATTTAAGAAACCAAAGTTCAACAATTCATCATTTGGTTGTTTCCTAATGGCTCCATACCGGTTTAAAAACCGATCCAAACCGAAATGAACCTAATAAATCCAAACCGGTATCAACCCGAACCCAAACCGCACCGAAGCCGACACCGGACCGAAACCGATAAATCCTTAATGGGTCGGTTTCGGTCACTTCCAAACTCACACCGAAACCGGTGGAACTGGACCGAAATCGCACCAACCCGGACCGTTGACACCCCTAGGTCGATGCCTCTCAGCTTTTACTTTCTGGCATGTAAGACAAGTCGCTACATATAGAGCTATTGTGACTTTCATGCTTGGCCATCAGTAATTTTGTTTGAGGTCTTTATACATTTTTGTACTTCCTAGGTGGAGTGAGTACTCGGAGCTATGTGCTTCTCGCACTATCTTGTCTTGTATATCCAAATCATCAGGTACACACAATCTGTCTCGAAACATCAATGCCCCATCACTGGCTAAAACAAAATCTGGGTCGTTCATTGTTTGATCTTGAACCTTAACTCTGATCCGCTGCAATTCAGGATCCAAAGGTTGTTTCATTATTACCTCTTGCCTAATAGTCGGATGCACCTGTAGAGCCACCAAGGATACAGTCAACCATTTAAGGTTTTCTGGTTGACGTTCAAACTCTAAGGTTGCTCCTTCATATAAGAGAGCTTCATCCATTAGCGTTGCCTCTTGTACAAGTGGTGGGCTAATTGCTAAGTATGAGAGTGACACAGTCTGTGCCTTCCGACTCAATGCATCTGCCACTACATTAGCCTTGCCGTGATGATACTGAATGTCGCAGTCATAATCTTTCATGAGCTCAAGCCATCTCCTCTGCCTCATGTTCAAATCCTTTTGGGTGAAAAAGTACTCAAGGCTTTTGTGATCACTGTATATCTCGCACTTCTCCCTATACAAGTAATGTCGCCAAATCTTAAGGGCAAAAATGACTGCGGCTAGTTCCAAGTCATGAGTAGGGTAGTTCTTCTCATACACCTTTAGTTGTTGGGAAGCATACGCTATCACCTTTCCGCATTGCATGAGAACACAACCCAACCCAACTTTGGAAGCATCAGTGTAGACTGTCATTCCACCTGTGCCTTCAGGGATGGTCAACACAAGGGCCGACACCAACCTCTTCTTCAACTCTTGAAAACTCATCTCGCATTCCTCTACCCAGTCAAACTTCACACCCTTTTTTGTCAACTTAGTCATTGGTGCTGAGATCCGAGCAAAATTCTCAATGAAGTGCCGGTAATATCCAGCCAAACCCAAGAAGCTTCTAATTTCAGTGACATTTTTAGGGCTTTCCCACTCTACTACTACTTTCACCTTATCAGGATCCACCTCGATTCCGGCCTTAGACACTTCGTGCCCTAGGAATCCAACTTGCTCAAACCAAAATTCACATTTGCTGTATTTGGCAAACAATTGTTGTTCTCTCAACCTCTGTAACACCATTCTCAAATGTTGAGTGTGCTCCTCTTCTGTCTTGGAGTAGATCAAGATGTCATCAATAAAAATAATTACCTATTTATCGAGGACATCGTGAAATACTCGATTCATTAAATCCATGAATGTTGCCAGTGCATTGGTTAACCCAAAAGATAACACTAGGAACTCATAGTGACCATACTGAGTCCTGAATGCTGTCTTGGGTATGTCGCTGCTCTTTATCTTGAGCTGATAATAGCCTGATCGAAGGTCTATCTTTGAAAATACCTTGGCACCCTGCAGTTGGTCAAATAAATCATCAATGCGTGGCAATGGGTACCGGTTCTTAATGGTTAGCTTATTCAATTCCCGGTAATCAATGCACATACGCAAGCTGCCATCCTTCTTCTTGACAAACAATACTGGGGCACCCCAAGATGAAACACTTGGGCAAATAAACCCCTTCTCCAACAATTCTTGCAACTGCATCTGCAACTCCTTCAGTTCGGCTGGTGCCATCCGGTATGGGGCTTTAGACACTAGAGCTACTCTAGGAACCAAGTCTATGGCAAACTCCAACTCTCTATCAGGTGATAAATGCATCAGATCATCTGAAAAGACGTCAGGAAACTCTTTAACCACCTTTACCTCTTCTAGAGGTATAATCCTTGCATCAACATCAAGTACCGATGCTAAGTAGCCTTGACATCCACTCTCCAACAACTTTACCGCTTGAAGGACGGAGACGAGGACCTTTCTCGCCCGTTTCATTTTATCTGCTCGGTATACCAATTCTCTTCCTTCATCATCTGTCACCCTAATCAGTTTTTCAGCACACATCACATTAGCTCGATGAGCCGACAACCAATCCATGCCCAGTATAACATCGAAATTCTGCATATTGAACTTAATGAGTTGCGCATCCAATTTCTTCCCACTGATTTCCACTGGGTAGGGCCCATACACCTCCTTCAACTGTGTAACTTTACCTGTAGGCATACTAACAATCCCATGATCTAGGGTCATAGGTGATATACCAAGTTTCCCAACAAATCTCTTAGATATGAATGAATGTGTAGCTCCTGAACCGAATAAGACGTAGGTTGGTATGCCCGATATGGGTAGAACACCTAGTGTAATAATGCATATAGGTACAGCAGGTTATCAATATTTAACATAAGGAAATTCTTAAACTTAAAATGTACCTGCTACCAATTCCATGCTGGCCTTAGCTTCCTCAGCTGATAGGGCATACATCCTTCCTTGCGGTTGATTCCCCCGAGTTAAGGGAGGTCAGAACGCAGAGGGCTGACTGGAGGGTAAGGCTGGTCTGACCCGACAGTCTTTAGTATAGTGCCCATAGGAATAGCAGTTAACGCAACGGATCTGTGATGTCGAAACTGGGGCGGAGCCCCTCTGCACTTGACCTGCTGTAGATAGAGGTCGGGGTGGCCTTAGAACTATAGGTACTACACTAGTGTTTAGGCAGAAAGATGTAGACCCCGAAGCACCAGCTGGTCGAGGAGGGTAGCTAGATGGCTTATAGGGCTACCTATATGTAGGCCCAGAATTGTACGGCCCACGGTATGCCTTGGGGGAGTTGCCCATATCCGAAAATGGATTTGTTCTCTTCCACAGTCTAGGTGTGAGGGACTGTTCTCCCTTCTGCTTATCTTCCATAGTCTTGGCCTTCTGCACAATCTAGCCATAGTCTGTCAAGTCTAAGACCTCAAGTACAGACCCAATGGATGCCTTTAGGCCCTTCAAAAATCTTATAGCCTTTTCTTCAACTGTCCGCATATGCCTAGGGGCAAAATGGAACAAGCTCTCAAACTGCTGCTGATATTTAAGGATAGTCTTACTTCCTTGAGTTAAGGCCATAAATTCCGTCTCCTTATAGTCCCTGAAGCTACATGGGTAATGATTGTCCAAGAACAACTCCTTGAACTGTTCCCAGGTGGGTTCCGGATGTGCGACCAATGATATGGGCTTGGAGGCTTACCACCAAGAGTTGGCCTCCTTCTTGAGTTGTAACCCCGCACAGATAAGTTTCTGTGCTTCAGTGCACTCAATCACCTCAAATATTTTCTCCAGCTCTTGGATCCACTGATCCGGCTCCAGAGGATCACTCCCCACCTTAAAGAATACAGGTGGCAAGTTCCTCTTGAACGACTCCACTACCCTCGATGTATTATTCAACGGCGAGTAATTAGGAGCATAAGCTGGATAGTAAGGGTATGGAGGGGGCACCACATATGGAGGAACACTGAATGGCGGAATTGGAGGTGTACCTCCCACTTGTGGCCCCGTACCAAACCCTACAGGCGGGTCTTGTGGAGTAAGTATCCAGGGAGGTTGACTTGTTTGAGCAAGGTCCAATTGTTACTGTATAGTAGCCATAAATGCTTGCTGTTGCTGAAGCATTTGTTACTGGAAAGCCTGTTATGACTGCTGGATTATGGTAGCAACATCCCCCGGAGTAATAACCGGTGGAGGGTCTGGAAGTGCAGTCATAGGTGGGTCCCCTTGTGCCCCACCCTAACCAAAGGTCTTTGGAGGTTCTGGAAGTGAGGTTTGCCCCACAGAGCGGGACCTTCTGGGATTCGGTGGTCGACCGACCGGAAGAGGACCATGCGAGGTACCTCGTGCATTGCTATCGGATCTAGTACGAACCATCGTATCCCTGTACCTGAAACATATCATGCACCACATTGGTTAAACACCTTAGAATTGATATCGACACATAATTATATGCCAACACACAGGGTATTATAGTGTATGACCGTTTGCAACTAGCCATAACTTGATTCCGAAAATACAAGGCTAGTGCTTCAACAAGTAGGACAATTGTCCCACTCGACCATATGGTGCTATCCACACACCCTTTTTTTTTCAGGTATATTATTATAAGAATAATAATAATAATAATTATAATAATAATTATAATAATACCCCCATTTTTTTTCAAGTTTTCTATCAACCGGCAGGCAAGTAGGTCGGCCCACAGGTCTAAATCTTCAACCGGTGGGCTGACAGTGATGGGCAGGTTGGCCCGCCGATTGGCCCTCCTGTCGGCCCACCAGTCCGACTCGAGCAGAAATTACGAACAGGGCTTTTAAGCCCCTGTTCCTCATTTGTTCTCCCATTTCTTCCTCTCTCTATCTCAAGCGATTTTTGAGAGCTCCTTGACGCTTCCACTCGCAATCTCACTTAACGATCTTGCGGTTTTGGGAAGATTCAACTCCTCTACCTACAGGTAAGTTTCTTCCTTATTTTCTTCTCAGAACGTGTACTTTGGGGGTAGAACTCATGTGTAATCTTCAATCTCGATTCTTTTTTGTGTTTCTTTCCATAGAACAGTGATTTCATGTAAATGTGATGTTTTCTTCGTGATTTATTTCCAGTTTTAGGATTTACTTCTCAATTTTTTGAGAGAAACCCCAATCGTGCCCTAGTTTTCTCAAATTTGGGGATTTCTTCAATCTCTGCTCTTTTCTTCCCAACTAACAAGTCAAATGCAATGCCTTATGTTTGATTTGTACTTGACATGTTGTAGAGATCATAGAAGGTCAGGTAGGCTTGAAATCCCTTCCCTTCCCATGAAAATCCATCCCTTTGTGTTGGGTTTCTTTGATTCTCTTTCACCTCAATATCATAATAGTAGATGTTTTTGCATATTCTAAATTATAGAATGATGGAATTTCATCCATGAACATGTAAGCTTCATGCTTCACTCTATTGTGAGTCTTTTTATTTTTTCCTTAGATTGAACTTGCACAATGAAAATTGGGGTTTTTCTATCAGTCTTTACTTGTCATGCTTTATATGCCCTTTCTGTCACATTGTTGTTTTGCCATAATCTCTGTCTTGTCACTGGCCAGGCATTTCATTCATAGACTTTTTATCATTCCTCACTTGTCACATTTTGTCACATTCTATTTTTCCATAATTTATGTTTTGTCACTTACCATGCATTTCATCCATTGACTCTCTATCATTCCTCGTTTGTCACATTTTCTGTTTTGCGAGAATTGGGTTTTGGGGCTTCCTCCTATTGCTCACCCATCTATTTATTCTCTTTGTTATTCCTTTTCCCTTACTCACCCTTCTTTCTCCTCTTTTCTTGCCAGGATGTATTCTCGCAAGGGCAAAGAACCCGCATCCTCTGGCACTCGGCGTAAGACCACAGCTTCCAAACGGAAGAGTGCGGGGACTAGTTCTCCAGCCCCTCGCACAGGGCGGCCCGGACCTGCCCCTATTGATCCTTCCGACTATGACGAGGAACTCTTTCGCTGTTCAGAGGCAGCAACCAACTGGCAGGCCTTCCTAAAGAGGTCTGTGATGATGGAGAAGACTGTGGTAGTTGACAACTTCCACAAGGTGCAACTTCAAGAGAGGTTCACCACACTAGGTTGGCAGTCTATCCTCCACATAGACCGTCCGTGCTACAAGCAGCTGGTTCATAGATTCTACTGTAACCTGGAGGTTTCCTACTAATACGGAGAGTATGCGATAACTAGTATGGTGAAGGGGGTGGACATTCAGTTGACCGTGGACACCCTAGCTAGTATTTTGGGTATTTCTTCAGCTATGCACCGTTTCTACAGTCCTCCCAGGAGTAATCCATGGGCCCATTCTTGAGTTCGGAGACACCGGACCACATCTATGAGACCATCTGTGGCAGCAGGGAGCACCCAGATTCCGAGACATCATTTTTCCCAGAGGTTCGTGTGTTTGCCCGTTTGGTCCAGTTCAACTTGCTCCCCATAGGAGGTCACCAGAACCAGGTGGGCTTCATAGCGGCCTTCTTAGCCTTCTGCATTTATAAGGCTTTAGAGGGGGGTGACGAGCACTTGTGCTTGCCTTACGTCATCCTCAAGACCATGGAGCACCATACTCCTCACCCCGAGGATGGAGGATTTCTATATGGCAGGATCCTCACCAGGATCTTTGAGTCCTTTGGGGTGGACCTGAGTGGTGAGGAGGGGAAGATGCCAGTAGATAAGTTTGACAGGGGGAATCTATTAAGGATGGGTCTCCACACTCTTATGGATGTACCTCAGAGAGCAGGAGCTCAGAGAGGTAGAGATAGGAGGGCTGCCCCTAGGGAGGATGTTCCCATGGAGGAGGAGTC
>NC_056558.1:42616528-42634104 GCF_013358625.1 Macadamia integrifolia | reverse complement strand
TGACATCAATTAATTAACCTTTCATTTTCTCTCATGCATGCCATGAATGCAATAACTAAATGCAACCATTTTTATTACTTTCTTTCCTTGGCCTTTGACTCTTTAAGGGTTTTTTTTTTTTTTTACATTTACCCAATCCCATTTCCTATTATAAATTCTATGGGGTATAAATGGTATGCTGTGAGTGAATAGAGCATCATGCTCTGATACCACTATTGTCACACCCGTTCACACAGAACTGGGCCAGTGACCGGATTAACACTAATTAACTCAAACCTGCCAGGATCATCTGATACAGTATCCAACCACAGCATACACACAACTAAGAAAGTGTTCATCAGTTCAACGGAAGACTTAATTTACCTGTAAATATTCCCATTATACTAGATACCCAAATTGTAATACATAGTTAAGTACATGTGGGTCCGCAGGCATGATTTTTACACAAAAAGAGTACAATTTACATATCAAATACACAAAAGGGATCATCAAAAAAATCAAAGAGTACAGCTCAGCTCGGTATCAAAGGGATCATCAAAAATCAAGGAGTATAGCTTAGCTCGGTATCAAAGTGATCATCAAAATCAAAGAGTACAGTTCAGCTCGGTATCCAAGGGATCATCAAAAATTAAAGATTCAAGCTCAACTCGGTATCAAAACTGTGGTCCCGCAGCACAGCCCTCGCACGGGCAATCTGTGCCATGCTCTAATTCCTCGGAGACTCACCAATCCTCTTCAGGGAATTCAACTGTGGAGCCCGACCCTTGCTCTTCAGGTTGATGCCCTGTAAAATCATCTAAAAGAGATGCACACGTGGGATGAGCTCACTAGCTCAGTAAGTGAAAAGAAGGACCACATAGCGGTCCACACAACATATCACAACCATATGCACTATATGCTATGCAATTCATTTTTAATCACTCCCACCTAAACAACATTACTAAGTCCTTGGTTTAGTGCTACTACAACCACAATGCGCGTATACTCTGGGTACGAGCCACGAACTCCATCCTGCGATACGCCCGTAGGGCTGTCGAAGAAGGCCCACCGTGAGTACTTAGAAAAGTAAAACATATCGACCATCGACTCTCAACATAAAAGTAAATGACAGAAAATAAAGGTGCTGACTCCAGCAATTTAAAAGCAGTACGATTGGCCCTCTTGAATATACCACCGGGGTTGCCGATTGTCCTAATGACCAACCGGGCGTATGTCTAACCGCCACAGTGACCCGACAACCGCGACCACTGCCTCCCCCCAAATGGTAACCCAACACCTCAACCCCTGTTAGGAAGGGTCATAGCACGGGAAGATGATAATCCTACACCGTATGCTCCTATATGACATAGTACGATTGCATAGTGCCTCCGCATCCCATTCCATGGGCCACCATTGCACTCGTTTCCAAGCCGACTATGGCATCTAATCTATTAATGCATTATGCACAATGATGTCAACATTCATCACATAAGCACATCACCATTTGACATTGAGAAAATAAACATAACACGCATTGCATAAAAATATGAGGATGACTAAGCTACATAGCATTTGCATGATGACATGGCTAGTCTAGATACAATTAAATGAATGCCAAACAAGCCTTGAAACAAGGTCAAACATCCTCTCCTCACTTACTTGTAGTGTACAAAGACTCACGCCTGGTACGGGTGAGATCCGATGCGAGAAGCGTAAGATTTGGTGAACCTATCATGAGTGAATGGGGTTAGCATTTCACCACTTTAGGGTCAAAACTAACAAGATTTGGTGACAAAATCGTGTTTAAAAGCCTAAAAGAAGGTCGCAAGTCTGTTTTGGGTCCATTCGAACGAAAAATTCACGTTGGGAGCCTCTCGGGTGGGTCAAACAGCCCACCTGTCATGACCCACCAGTCATGACCGACGGGCAGGTTGGCCCACCAGTTGGGCCTGCTAGTTGGCCTCGAGGGCCTGCCCTCTCAGGCGGGTGCCCTCAAGCGGGCCAAATATTTGGCCCACTAGTCTTAGCCCACCGGTCTTGGTGGAAAAATACCATTTTTCCCCGAAACCTTCCCCAACCTTTGGGGAATTCAAATGGGGCTTTTCCAAACCCATTCTCCACACATTCAAAGTCTCATAAGATGGTTATAACCTAGATCTAGGTTAGATTTAAGGAATGGAAGCCATCTTACCTTCTTTGCTCAAGAACTTGTTCAAAAACCCCCAAAATCTCTTCAAATCACCAATGCTCCTCCAATCGTAGAAACACTTCTTCAAATCCTTCAAAATCAACACATAAACCATCTATTAAACCTTATATTTATCATCTCAAGGGGAATCTACAAGACCTTCAGGAACTGTACCCAAATCAAGGATTTCATTTGGGTTTGGTGAAAGTTTAAGAACATAGCCTTTGCTCACCTCTAAACATAGATCTCGTGTTGGAGATCACTTTTCCGGCATCAGAATGGGAAGATCAAGCCTTGACACCGCTTAAATCCATTCGTTCTTCCTCTTCCTTCCCCTTTCTTCTTCGTTCTCTTTCCTCTCTTCTTTTCTCTCTCCTCTTAAATCTTCTCACCAACTATTCAGTGTAATAAATGAGATATTGAAAAAAAAACACAAATCCTACTATTTATACTTTCTTAAAATCATTAGTGACACATGGGTGGGTCACTCAGGTGGGCGGATGCGCCCACCTGTGACCTCCCACTTGAGGGCCGAAAATTGGCCAACAAGTGGGATTTTGATGGAATTCAACTCTCGACACGAATCTCACTCTCGGCATAAGGTATATTATACGTATGCACTTTAAGATACAGCTACATACCTACTTTATCCATACATGGGCTTATGATATGTGCAAGTACATGGCTTGGGTACACCCGTCTCCTCTGGCATTGGCTCGGACTTGTCTGGCCAACCGGTGTTCAAGGTCACCCTTGCCATCATGGTCAATAAGGAGCCCGCCTTAACCCTTTCTGGTTCGGGTCCTGCATGGTTAAACCGGATCAACCGTGTGATTAGACCGGGTTTAAAAAGTAGGGTATTACATGTCTTGATTAAAGTTAAGGAATTTTTATTCCCTATTGATTTCATTGTTTTAGACACCCAACCTGTTTCTTCCATAAGAGATCAAATCCCAATCATTTTGGGTAGACCATTTCTTGCTACCTGCAATGCCTTAATTAATTGTAGGAATGGTCTGATGAAGGTTTTCTTTGGCAACACTTTAGTGGACTTTAATATCTTTAGATTAGGCAAGCAACCTCATTTATATGAAGAAGAAGTTCATATGCTCCACGAAATCCTAGATTCTATTGAGACATATTTTGATATTGATTTTGATTCTGGATTCTAAGAGTGTATGGAACAATTGGGTGATTTTGATGAGGGAATTATGTCTGAGGTTTGGAGTCTCCAACCACTTGTGGGGCCCATTAAACCATTGTCCACTTCATTGCCCAAGCCCTCTATTGTTGAGCCTCCTAAATTTGAGTTGAAGGAGTTGCCTTCTAATCTTAAATATGTTTTTTTTGGAGAGGATCATACTCTTCTAGTTATTTTTGCTTCTGATTTGACTTCTAGTCAGGAGGAGGAGTTGAACAAGATTTTAAGGGAAAATAAAGAAGCTTTAGGATAGACCATGGCCGACATCAAAGGAATTAACCCTTCTATTGTTCATCATCATATTCATATCATTGAGAGGTCCAAATCTTCAACGGAACCCTAGAGAAGAGCTAACTCAGTGATGACGAAAGCCACTTAAAAAGAAATTTTAAAGTGGATGGATAATGGGATCATTTATCCCATTTATGACAGTCAATGGGTAAGTCCAATTTATATAGTACTAAAGAAATCTGGAATTATTGTAGTTCAAGATGTTAATAATGAGTTAATTCTAACTCGTATCCAAACGAGATAGAGAGTTTGCATTGAGTACCATAAGTTGAATGCGACAACTTGGAAGGACCACTTTCCTTTACCATTTATTGACCAAATGTTAGAGCATCTACCTAGCCACGAGTATTATTGTTTCCTATATGGCTATTCCTGTTATAACCAAATCCCAATTGCCTTTGAGGATCAACATAAGACCACTTTCACTTGTCCATTCGAAACTTTTACTTATCGACGCATGCCATTTAGGTTATGCAATTCCCCTTTAACTTTCGAGCGGTGTATGATGAGTATCTTCTCTGATATGGTAGAGATATTTTTTGAGGTCTTTATGGATGATTTTTCTATTCATGGCTCCACCTACTTTGATTGCCTTCACCATCTCCGATTGGTATTGGAGAGGTGTAGGGAGAAGAACTTGGTCTTAAATTGGGAGAAATGTCATTTCATGGTGAAAGAGAGCATTGTCCTCGGTCATGTGATTTCCAAAGATGGGATTATGGTTGACAAAGCCAAGGTGAACCTCATTGTCAATCTACCACCCCCCAAATCTGTAAATGACATCCATTCCTTTTTTGGGGATGCTAGCTTTTACAGGAGATTCATTAAGGATTTTAGCAAAGTGGCTAGACCTCTAACTAACCTACTGGCTAAGGATCAACCCTTTGAATTCTCTAAATATTGTCTCGAGAGTTTTGAGCACTTAAAGAAAGAGTTGACCACTGCACCCATCATCCAACCACCTGTTTGGACTGAGCCCTTTGTGCTGATATGTGGTGCGTTAGACTTTGCTATAAGGGCCGTTTTGGCATAAAGAATCAATAAATTGCCCACAGTGATTAATTATGCAAGTATGACGCTAAACAATGCACAACTTTATTACACCACCATTGAAAAGGAATTCCTAACTATTGTATTCGCTTTAGAGAAGTTCCAGCCCTACTTGATTGGGTCTCATGTGATCATCTATACGGATCATGTAGCAATCAAATACCTTGTCACAAAGAAAGATGCTAAAACCCATCTCATTCAATGGATCTTGTTGCCACAAGAGTTTGATCTTGAGATACAGGACAAGAAAGGAATAGAGAATATCATCTATCTCGACTGCCTAATTCTTTGACTAGTAAATCTCCAGTCAATGAGAGCTTTCCTGATGAGCAATTGTTGGCAGTTTCTAGTGAACCATGGTTCGCTGACATTGTCAACTATTCAGTTATGTGCATGACACCTCCCCATTGGTCCACCCAAGATAAGTATAGGTTTCATTCCCAAATCAAATACTTTTTTTGGGATGATCCTTATTTGTTTAAGATGTGTCTGAATCAGATTATCCGACGTTATGTTCATCATGAGTAGCATTCTATTCTATCTTTTTGTCATTATCAGGCATGTGGAGGCCATTTTAGTGCGAAGAAGACTGCAACCAAAGTTTTACAATGTGGATTCTATTGGCCTAGCCTCTTCAATGATATTTTTGTATATTGCAAGTCTTGTAAAGCCTATTATCTTTAGGACGTGTGATCAAGAGGAATATGATGCCCCTCAACCAAATTCTAGTTGTTGAGATTTTTTATGTGTAGGGTGTTGATTTTATCTGATCATTCCCTAATTCTTTTGAGAATTTATACATCTTATTGGCTGTAGATTATGTTTCTAAATGGATTGAAGCCATTACTTGTAAATCTAATGACCACAAACTGATGGTCAAGTTTATGAAAGAGCAATTTTCTCCAGCTTTGATACACTATGTGCTATTGTCATTGATAGGGGTACAAACTTTTACAATAGACCTTTCGAGGCATTGATGAAGAAATATATGATCACCCATAAGATGGCTTCCCCTTATCACTCCCAAACTAGTGGCCAAGTGGAGGTGTCTAACAGAAAAATCAAGCAGATTTTATAGAAAATTGTTAATCCCAACCACAAGGATTGGTCTAATCGATTGGTGGATTCCTTGTGGGCACATAGGATTGCTTGTAAGACCGATTTGGGTCAATCTCCCTGCCATCTAGTGTATAGGAAGGTATGTCACTTATCGGTTGAGTTAGAACATAAGGTGTTTTGGGCTATCAAACAGTTGAACTTTGATTTTCTTACTACTGGAGCACATAGGAAACTCCACCTAGTAGAGTTGGAGGAGTTTAGGAACAACGCCTACGATAGTGCTCGGATTTACAAGGCTAAAACCAAAGCCTTCCATGATAGACAAATTCTTAGAAAATATTTTCAAGTTGGCAACAAGGTTTTGTTATATAACTCAAGATTGCATTTGTTCCCAAGTAAGTTGTGTTCCCACTGGGATGGACCTTTTATTATGCATAATGTTTTCTCTCATGGTGCTATTAAGGTTTTGCATCCAGGTGCTAGTGAGATGTTTAGAGTGAATGGACAACGCTTAAAGCCATACATTGAACTACCATTTGCGACTGTAGAAGAGGTCATGGATCTCCATGAACTCTATACTTTGAGCCAAAATGATCATATTTGGTAACCGCTCTCCTTTGTCCATATATTTTTTTTATTGTTTATAATTTTGATGCATTGAGGACATTGCATCCTTTAAGTATGGGTGGGATAGTTCATAAGTTGAATCTTAACTTAGGCTTAGGTTAGGTTTGCATCCATTTTGAAATTTTTGACAAATTCGTATTGTGAAAAGAAAGAGAAAGAGATGATTTTGGTACCTTGTGCTTTGAAGTCATAAAAGCCTTGTAACGAGGAAGGGAATTTGAATACTACACGAGGTAAGCTTCTAAAAAAAAAAAAAAAGCACTATCTCCGAAAGAGAGCTGATCATGTGTTTTATCTTAGTTACACGAGTCCTACTTGAGAGTTAAGACTGGAACCGAGTAATCTTGCATGATTTATATTCTACTCTTTAATTTAGTTTTGGCCTGTAGCCTTTTTGGCTTGAGTAAGTAAGCCCGAGGGGTGTTTTCCAATTCCTTAAAACCATTTGGTTTGAGAGTAATTGGCCTAAAGCTCATTACAAGAGCCAATTAGAAAGCTTAAGAGGTCAAGATATTGCACTGTTTGGAGTAAGTCGTCTCAAAAAAAAAAAAAATCGCATCAATTTATGAATTCAGATATTTGCAATCAGAATGGTTTCCAATGCTACTTAATAACTTTGGTGTCTAGTGAGAGCCCTGCATGTCATTTAGGCCAATGTAGTGGAGGAATAATTGAGTTCACTAACTAATGAAAATATTGTGCAATGGTAATATAAAGTACCCAGGTTTATGGCTGACCCAAGCTAAGGTCTTTTGTAACCTAGAAGATGCTCTTGGTCTAATATCTATAGAGTGTTGTTAATAAGAAATAGAGTGAACACAATAAGGAAGCTCCTTAATTGGGAGGTCTGATAGTTCCACAACTTGGAGTGAAATTATAAAGTCCAAAATATGGGGGTCCATAAGAATCTCAATCTCAAAGCTTAGTTATTATGCTTTCTGTCAAGTTTAGAATGGATGTATTATTTACCTATGCTTAGGAAATGTTCAACTAACATTTGAATTTTGTGTGTATATTCTCTGCAAACACTCAGTAGACAACTCGTCCACTAGTGTAACCTAGGGATTTAAAGGCTTGTTGCACATGCTAAGTGTAATCGTGATTTCTACGAAAGTGAGTTAGGTTTTCGTTTTCTTTAGTTTAATTTTTTTTGGTTGCTCGAGGACAAGTAAAGTTCAAGTATGGGGGTATTTGTTGAGCATTTTTGATATGTAAATTAATCTAATTATTTAAATCATTTAATTCCCAGGACAAGGTTACTTTAGGTATTTTCTCTTATTTTCAGAATTCATAATAAAAGTGGACCAAGTGGAGTACAAGTGTCAAATTTGGCCCAAGGAAGCAAACTCTAGTCATTCTAGAAGATTCCCTCTTGGCAAAATCTGTAGAATAAATTCCAAGGATTTCCTATGAAGAGGATGATTTCTACAAGGAAGATTTAGGCTTAGTCAACTTTCTATTTTGGTTTTTAACTACATATTGAAATGAATTTTTAGTAGTTTCATATTTATAATCTTCTATATTGGACAATATTCAAGAAGAATCCTATTATATCTTCTATTTTGGGATTAAGGGAAATATTGTAAAGGGAATTGGATCATCAATTTTGGGTAGTTTCTATTATAGGTTTTGATTTTATTTTCTTTCTATTTTTCTTTCTTCTCATTCTTTCGGTAGCTAAATTCTATAAATAGAAGAACTCTCCTCTCTCTGAGAACAACAAACTCCTTCTCCCCTATATCTTTCTTCTTGCACTCATTAGTTTAGCTCTGAATAATTTATATTTACAAGTTGAAATTTTTTTAAGTTATTAGGAAGATTTAGAAATTTTCATTTTTTGTAATCTCCATACAAGTTATTAGAAGCAAGGAAGATTTGAAGATTATTTTACAAGCTGGATTTTTTTTCTCAAGCCTCTATGTTTCTCCATTCAGGAAAGTTATTTATTTCCTTTATTTAAATTTCCATTGCTATTAGTTAAATTAGTATAGTCAACTCTCTTGATACTTACACTCTACCTAATTTGGAAGTGTGTTAATTAAGCACTTGGCCTCCCTGAGTTCGACCCGTAGCTACAACTGACACTGTGCTCTTGCGGTTAATATAATTAGTGTGGCTTACATTTGAGCCCAACATATACATTCATTATCGAATATGAGATGTGAAAATGAAACCCATTTGTTTCTCCACACATAACTGCACAAAGGTGAACCGATAAACTACATCCATCTTCTTACCTTGAAGTGCACAACACTTACATTACCAGATTCCTCAGCTTTTGCTTACAGGTCTCAACTGGGGGGGTTTTTTTTTCCTTCTGGTTGTGTTAGTATTTTTGGGTTGTGGTGCATTTTTCCCCCTTGAAATAGTAGAAATTGTAATAGATATTTCTCTTCTTTAGGAAAGAGAGAGAGAGAGAGAGAGAGAGAGAGAGAGAGAGAGAGGTTACAGTTGAGAGGATAAGAAGAAGAAGGGTTAGGGTTAAGAAGAAGGGAAGAACGATTTGGGGAAGAAGGGTTAGATGGGTATATTAGGTACTTCACCTTTTGCAAGGGCATTTTGGCAGGGGATCTGAGTATAATTTGATATTATACAAGGGATGTCTCTCTAATAATGGCATTCTCTAGGGGGTGGCGTTGTAAATTATCCTAGTTTTTAATTGGTTTAATTTGATTTTTTAATTTCATTAGGTTCAGTTGTGGTTTAATTGGTTAATTTAGTTTTGATTAGATTAATTAAGTTTAATGTAGTTTAGTTTCTTTTTATTTTATTTTCTTCCAATCTGAACCCTTAGATTGGGATTTCAAACCATAACTTAAACCCCTTTCCTTTTCTTACTCTTCTTTCCTATGGCTGAAAAAACCAGCCACCCTACCCCTCCGTCTCCATGACCGAACCTTCATGCCAATTACTAAACCAACCCTCATCTTCCTTTCTCCTAGTCCGGACTTGAACTAAACCTCTTCCATCTTCTTCTCCTATTCCTTTCTCTTTCTTAACTGAAACTTGTTAGGATTTTTATGTGGGCTTAACTAATACCGATTGATCAATTGAGCCCAAGCAATTGTAGACCCACTTTAATTAGGAAACTCCTAGCTCTTTCCATTATGAGAGTGGAATAGGGTTTTAGGGATTCTATTATAAATAGAATATGTTGGACTCAATTGATTATGCACAGATTGTGCAAAAAGCCAAGACAATGGAAGAGAAGCAGAAGGGAGAACCCACCTCATACACTGGGACTGTGGAAGAGGGAAAACCCATATACTGATTCAGGTAGTCGGAGCAAGAGCTTTCATCGGTCATACTCTTATGGTCCCTCTTACCGACAGCCTTATAAGCCATCGGGTTATCCTTCCCGATCAGCTAGTGGGTCGGGCACTACATCTTTGTATCATAACACTAGTGTGGTGCCTATGGCCCTGAGACCCCCTCGTCCTCTGTTTATGCCAGGATCGATACAGAAAGCTCCCGCTCCAGTTCAGGCATCACTGAAGCGGTGCTATAATTGTCATTCGTACAGGAACTTCACCAAGGATTGTCGTTACCCAGCAGCGGCACCACCCAATCAACCCTCTGTCCATAGACCTACATTGACTCAGGGAAACCAATCTCAGGGAAGGATGTATGCCCTAACAGTTGAGGAGGCCGAAGCCAGTACTGAAGTAGTAGCAGGTACACTTTAAATTAAAAGATTTTGTGATAAATTTTGAGTAACCTGTTATACTTATGTGCAATGCAATGCTAGGTGTCTTGTTTGTAGTAGGGATACCTATATATGTCTTATTCGATTCCAGAGCTTCGTATTTATTTGTGTCTAAGAGATTTGCTAGGAAGCTTGATGTGTCAACTAAGACCTTAGAATGCAAGTTAGTGGTTAGCACACCTACAGGCACGGTGGAACAGCTGAAAGAAGTGTGCGAGCTATGTTCAATTGAAATTAGTGGAAATAAGCTAGATGCCCAGCTTATCAAATTTAATATACAGAATTTTGACATCATTCTGGGCATGGATTGGTTGTTGGCACATCGAGCAAATGTGATGTGTGTTCAGAAACAAGTTAAAATGTAGGATGACGAAGGATTAGAGCTTATGTATCAAGCTAAGAGGTCAAAGTGATCTAGAAAGACTATTATCTCTGCCTTACAGGCAGTGAAATTATTAGAAGATGGATATCTGGGCTACCATGCATCAGTACTAGATATGGATGCAAACGTTACACCACTGGAGGAATTTGAACTAGTCAAGGAATTCCCTGATGTCTTCCCGGATGATTTAACCTAGCTACTGCCTAATAGAGAGCTGGATTTTGCCATTGATTTAATCTCGGGAGCTGCCCCAGTGTCCAAGGCTCCATATAGAATGGCACCAACCAACTTAAAGGAACTATAGGCACAGTTACAAGATCTGTTGAAAAAGGGATTTATACGCCCAAGTGTCTCACCATAGGGTGCACTGGTCTTACTTGTTAAGAAGAATGATGGTAGTTTGCGTATGTACATGGATTACCGGGAACTGAACAAGTTAACCATTAAGAATCGGTATCCATTGCTACGCATCGACAATCTATTTGACCAGCTGTAAGGTGCTAAGGTGTTTTCAAGGATTGATCTCAGGTCGGGTTATTATCAACTCAAGATAAAGAGCAATGACACACCAAATACATCTTTTAGAAGTCGATATGGTCATTATGAATTCTTAGTGCTATCTTTCGGGCTAACCAATGTACTGGCTACTTTTATGGATTTAATGAATTGGGTATTTCGTGATGTCCTTGATAAGTGGGTCATCATTTTCATCTATGACATCTTGATTTACTCGAAATCGGAAGAAGAGCATGCAAAACACTTGAGGATGGTACTGCAAAGACTAAGGGAACAACAGTTATATGCCAAATTCAGTAAATGTGAATTTCGGATCAAGCAAGTAGGATTTCTAGGACACGTGGTGTCTAAGAATGGAATCAAAGTGGACCCAGACAAGATAAAGGTTGTAGTAGAGTGGGAGGCACCCAAGAATGTCATAGAAATCATGAGATTTTTGGGCTTAGCAGGCTACTACCGGCACTTCATTGCAAACTTTTCTCAGATTTCTACGCTGATGACCAAGTTGACCAGGAAGGGTGTGAAGTTTGGTGGTCAGAAGAGTGTGAGAACAGCTTCCAAGAGTTGAAAAAGTGGTTAGTTTCAGCTCCTGTATTGACCATTCCAAATGGTACAGGTGGGATGACAGTCTATACTGATGCATCCAAGATAGGGTTGGGTTGTATTCTTATGCAACACAGTAAGGTGGTAGCATATGCATCTAGGCAACTCAAGGAGTATGAGAACTACCCCACTCATGATTTAGAACTGGCAATAGTCATATTTGCTTTGAAGATCTAGTGTCATTATCTGTATGGGAAGAAGTGCGAGATATATAGTGATCACAAAACCCTTAAGTACTTTTTCACCCAATGAGATATAAATATGAGGCAGAGAAGATGGCTTGAGCTTATGAAGGACTATGATTGTGATATTCAGTATCACCTGGCTAAAGCTAATGTGGTGGCTGATGCTCTAAGTCAGAAGGCTTAGACAATTTCACTTTCATACTTAGCTATCAGTCCACAGTTGATACAATAGGCAATACTGATGGATAAAATTTTTCCATACAAAAGGGCAACCTTGGAGCTAGAACATCAACCAGATGATGTTAAGCAGTTAACCATATCTCTGATAGCCTTATAGGTACATCCATCCATCAGACAAGAGGTGGTAATAAAACAATCTTTGGATCCTGAGCTACAAAGGATCAGACTGAAAATTCAAGAGCAGACAATGAATGACCCTAACTTCACAATAGCCAATGACAGGGCATTATTATTTCAGGACAGGTTGTGTATGCCCGATGACATAGAGATACAGGATAAGATTGTGAAGGAGGCACATTGTTCTGAATACTCACTTCATCTTGGAAGAACAAAGATGTAAAAAAATCTTAAACAAAGCTATTGGTGGCCAACAATGAAGACCACTATTGCTTGTATGTGGCTCAGTGTCTCGTGTGTCAGAAGGTTAAGGCGAAACGACATCAACCATATAACACTCTTCAGCCACTCCCCGTACAGGAGTGGAAATGGGAAAGGATCACCATGGATTTTGTCACAGGGCTACCCCGTACACCCAAGGGGATGGATGCAATCTGGGTGGTAGTTGACAGGCTTACCAAGATTGTTTATTTCATACTACTCATTTCATCCTGATCAGGACCAATTACTCTATGGATAAGTTAGCCCAACTTTATATGAATAACATAGTCTGTTTATATGGAGTACCGGTAAGCATTATGTCAGATAGAGACCCGAGATTCACATCTAGATTCTGGAAGAGTCTCCAGTAGACCTTGGGAACACAAGTGAATTTGAGTACTGTTTTCCATCCACAAACCGATGGGCAATCAGAATAAACTATACAAATACTGGAAGACATGCTCAAGGCATGTGCAATGGAAATGAGTGGTAGTTAGGAAGAATACATACCTCTTATGGAGTTTTCCTATAATAATAACTATCAAACCACAATTGGGATGGCTCCGTATGAGGCATTGTATGGCAGAAAGTGCAGGATATCCCTATATTGGGATGAAATAGGTAAACGACAAATGTTTGGACCAAAAATGAAATAGATGACATGTGACAAGGTCGACGTCATTCAGGAAAGGATTAAGGCGACACAATCATGTCAAAAGAGCTATGCAGATAACCGCAGGAAGAACATCGAATTCCAAGAGGGGGAAAAGGTGTTCCTCAAAATCTCTCCTACCAAAGGGTTGCATAGATTCCACAAGAAGGGCAAGCTAAGTCTGAGATATATTGGCCCATTTGAAATCTTGGCTCGAGTCGGCTCTGTAGCATATATGTTGGCTCTTCCACCTTCCCTAAGCAATTTTCACAATATGTTCCACATGTCTATGCTAAAGCGGTACATCCATAGTCCATCACATGTGCTGCCCATGGAATCTGAATATTTAGAAGCTGATATGACCTACGAAGAATAGCCTACTGAAATCCTAGACTGAAAAATAAAGACGCTTCGTAATCGCTCCATTGCTTTTGTGAAGGTCAGATGGGTCAATCGTCCACTTCAAGAAGCATTTTGGGAGAAAGAAGATGACATCCAAGCCAAGTATCCTCATCCTTTGGACAGCAAGGTACTATAATTTCGAGGATGAAATTTTCAAAAAGGGGGGGTAAATGTGATACACTACTTTCTAAACCCGGTCTAATTTCCCGATTGGTTTGGTTTGGTCTTGCATAACCTAAACTCGAGCAAGCAGAGGCGAGTACCTTATGGAACATGATGGCAAGGGTAATCTTGAACTCAGGTGTGCCAGATGAGTTGGAGTCGGTGCCTAATGAAGTCTGTGTGCCCCAAGCCGTGCACTTGCAAGTATCACCTGACCATGTATGCACAATAAAAATACATAGCCATATTTTATGTCAAGTACGCATGTTAATCAATTACCAAGAGTGACATATGTATCAGGGCCGAGCACCATCGAAAATCCCAATGTTTCGGTTAAGTTTTGGTCGACTGGTGGGTGGTCATAGGTGGGTCAGATCCACAGGGTGACCTACCACTCTGGTCATTAGATATTGTGACCCAATTATAAATAGTATTTATTACTTTCTTCACCCACATTTATTGTTTTACAAAGTGGGTGAGAAAGTAAAGAAGAGAGAGAAACGAAGGAGAGAGAAGGGAAGAAAAAGGAAGAAATAGGGAAAAAGATGATCGTAGTGCATTGTCGGGGTCAGATCCTTTGAATCCGACATCGGATTAGTGACCCTCATCTTGAGATCTACGATTTGAGGTGAGTAATGACTGTATTTCTTAAATCCTCATGAAACCCTAAGTGAAATCCTATGATTTAGGTAGGAATCCTTTAGATCTTGTTAATCCCTCTTGAGAATGTGAATCTAAGGTTTAATAAAGGATCTACATGTTGTTTATGAAGATTTTAGAGGAAGAAATTATAAGATTTGAGAAGCATTTGTTGATCTCTTGAGCTAGAGAGAATATTTGAGGTTTTTAAGGTGTTCTTGAGAAAAAAGGTAAAACCCAAGCTTGAAACTTTGAATTGATCATAGATCTATGTTGGAATCAGGATATAGGACCTTAGATTTATGAAAAATGCGGTCGAATCGACCCGTGGTAGTTTCTTCAAGGTGGGATGAAGAATGGGAGTGAACAGTAAAATCTCAATTCTAAATGGTGGGTGCCTAGAAATGGTCAGACCCACCAATCTGGAGCCTGCCTATCCTAGATGGGTTGCTGGCTCAATCGACGAGCAAGACCCATGGGCACCTTATCCACCGATCTAGGCATAGCTCCTGGGCTGAGCGACAAGCTAGGACCTGTGGGCACCTAGCCCACCGGTCCTTACAAGGCCCCTGAGTTGAGCAGCAGGAAAGGATTGACTAGTACCTCGCCCACCAATTGACCTAGCAGTCCAACCCTTCGGGGTCTAATTCGGCCTAAATTTATCAGGCAACCTCCTACAGTGATTCTAAATGCGTTGGGGTCATCGTATTCTATTGGTTGTAAACCTAAAGTGGAGATATACTAAACTCGACCTCTTTTATGATAGGTGGTACTAGAAATTCACGCCATCGCACGTCGGATCTTCCTTATACCAAGGGTGATCATTGTACACAATTAGGTAAGTGGGAAGAGGACATTGACTTTATTTTTGGAGTGTTTTTGCATCATTCCAATATTGTCGTAGACTAACCATGTCATCATTTCATTATTGTGTATAACATAGTCATTCACGAATGCTATTTGCATGCATTGACATATGCATTATGAAACTCATTTATGGCTTAATATGCTGATATCTTTAATTGTTAAATGCTTATTCTTGCTTTGAATTATGAGATGGATGACTTTAAAATTATTGAATATGATGCATTGCTAGATTAGATGCCGTAGTCGGCTTGGAAATGAATGTATTGGTGGCCCGTGGAATGGGACGCAGTGGCACTATACAGTCATACTATCCCATATAGGAGCATGCGATTAGGAATAACATATTCCTATGCTACGACCCTTCCCAGTAGGGGTTTAGGTGTTGGGTATATCACTAGGGAGGAAGCCCCGAGATTGTGTACCAACGGTGACGATTAATAATATGCCCGGCCGATCATTAGGACTGTCGACAACTTTGATAATATAATAAGAGGGCCAATCGTACTGTTTTTAATTTAATGCAGGGTAAGACCCATTTTACTTTAATGAAGGGCAAGGCCCATTTTACTTTTTAGGTACCCACAGCTGGCCTTCTCCAAAAACCCTATAGGCATATTGTGGGATGGGATTCACAGCTCGTACCCTGGGCATACGCGCACTGTGATTGCACATAGCACATGACCTATGACTTCAATATGATGTTTAGGTAGTTTAAGATAATAAAATGAACTTGCATACATATAGGTGCATTTGTATTCCTAATGATTGCTTAGTCTTTCTTTTCACTTACTGGGCTAGTGAGTTCATCCCATGTGCACATCATTTTTAGATGATCTTGCAAGTTATCCAGCTGAAGAGCCAGAGCAGGGACCCACTGTAGAGTTTTTAGGTGAGGATTGGTGGGTCCCCAAAAATCTTGGGCATGGGGCTGAGTGCCCGTGCGAGAATTGTGTTGCAGGACAGCAACACTGATGCCTACCCAAGATTCCTTTTGATTAGTTTATGATATTACCCCTTTTGTGCTTTGGATGTTTAAATTATATTTCTTATGTATATATCATGCCTAGGGGCCCACATCTAAATGTATTATACAATACAATTTGGGTATTTACATGTATATACTTGTAAGATTTTCACTAAAATACAAAAATTACTTTCTTTTAGTTGTGTGTGTGCTGTGTAGTGGTTATTGTATTAGATGATCCTGACAGGTTTTGGGTTAACAAGAGTTAACTCGGTCACCGTTCTAGTTTTGTGTGAATGGGGTGTGACATTAATAATACCTAGTGGCATTTAACTTGCTATAGAAACCCATCCGCCATTCAAATAGACCTTGACAGTTTCTAATGTTGAATTGTTCAATTTAATTGATGGATTTTCTTATTGACATACGTAAGGTGTCAAATATTTATAACCTTACTTTTTTTTCCCTTTTTGTATAAACCTTCTTTTTCCAAAGAGGTTAAATAATGTCATTTCACATGTGTGATTGAAAGATGTGTACGATAATGACAATTATTGTTAATAACATAATGATAAGTAACTTTCAAAATTATTTTTGAAATCCTTTTTATAACTCTAATTTTAAAGGACTTTTGAGAATACAAAGAAAATATCAAGTTCTAAATACACAAATAGAGGTGGCATTTCTACAGTTCCCAAATTAATTCTCAGCTATTACCTCATTATTAGTGCAACATGCATGGGAGCCTGTGCATACCTATACTAGACCGATAAGACACGACTCTTGAGATCTATTGTAGCTGACACTGATGTAGACATATGTTGGCTCTTTCCATTTACCGCTTCCAATATATCTGAACTAATTCACTACAAATCCCCCTTTCCTTTGCACAATTTACTCATCCTAAATACTTCAAGAATTTATTTTCTCATCTCAGTTCCTTCATGATGAGCACATTTATGTGTGAAATCTAGGGTAGTAAAACATGCATTTTACATATTTAGAATTGAGCTACTTTGGGTTTTACTCTCTTTTTGTAGGTTTTATATTTTCAAGGCCTTAAGGATTATCGGATGCTATATCTCCAATTTTACACATAAAGAGGTCTTATTTCTTTTCATGATTGCGAAGATGACAAAATTCTGAGCAAGATGGAAGTGTCCAATTAAAAGTACGCATTCGTTTGGTTACTCGTACAAGTGATTATTCTTTTCAGACCAGAAAAAGAATAATGGATCAGAACTGAACCGAGATGCAGAACCAGCCCGTTTGCAATTGTCTCAGAGGCACAAGGAATACTCCAAATGCCAATAAGGATCGATGGACCATATCCTTAAGTGATTGAAGATTTTTTTTTGGTAACAACAATTACGTAGTGTAGTTGGTGAGCTATGGTGTGCAAAATTCCCTTGCTCACCAAGAGGTCTCAAGTTCGAATCTCATGGTTGTTTTTTTTAGAGAATTTTGTTGAAGATTTTCTGCTTT
>NC_056558.1:42605173-42616478 GCF_013358625.1 Macadamia integrifolia | reverse complement strand
AATTTCATCATATTTTTCTTTGTCTTCCTCAATCGCGATGGGTACTCCCAAAATGGTAGCCTTTACAATTAGGAAAAATCTTTTAGCTATCACTTTGGCTAGAATTTTAGCTAGTGGGATGCTGCCAGAATCCGTCATTGCTCAGACTTGTGGTTGTGCATGTTGTAGCCAATATGGGTATTGCGGAACTGGTGACTCATACTGTGGCATTGGATGTCAAGAAAGCCCTTGTTATGCATCGACTTATTGTAGCCAGTATGGGTATTGTGGAACTAGTGATGCTTATTGCAGCACTAGATGCAAAGGGGGCCCTTGCTACGGGACGACAACGCCAACTACTCCAACAACTCCAACTCCAACTCCAAGTGGGACTATCGTGGTAGCTAATTATGTTACACAGGCATTATTCGATGGGATAATCAATCAGGCTGCCTCAACCTATGAGGGAAAGAACTTCTATACACGTGCTGCATTCCTCACAGCTCTTAATTCATATCCTAGCTTTGGCACCACCGGAACAACTGTTGAATCTTTACAAGAGATTGCAGCATTTTTCGCCCATATATCACATGAGACTTGAGGTAAATAAGTATTTCTTATAATTTCATCATAAAAAATCTTTTATGTTTATGTTGGATATGTGTGTCCATCAAACCCGGTTCATTAAACAAAAAGGTTTCCTCTCATTTATGCATGACATTGATTTAGTATCTTTGGATAGATAAAACCATCCATTTTAAAGAAGAAATTTAAATATTTATGCTTTTTTTTTGTTTTCATACATGCAGTCTTTTGTTACAAAAATGAGATGGGTGGTGCTTCTCAGAATTACTGTGATGCAACAAACATACAGTACCCATGTGTTGCCGGCCAGGGGTACTATGGTCGTGGACCGTTCCAGCTACTGTGGAATTATAATTATGGGGTTGCTGGAAACAGTATCAGATTTGGAAACAGTATCGGATTTGATGGGCTAAATGATCCTAGAATTGTGGCTACCGCTATTGTGACTTCATTCAAGACAACATTATGATTCTGGATGAACAATTGCCACTCAATCATGACTTCTGGCCAAGGGATCGGGGCAACCATCCAAGCCATCAATGGTGCAATTGAATGCAATGGTGGAAATACAGCAGCTATGCAAGATTGTGTTCAATATTATGAGACCTATTGTAATCAATTTGGTGTATCACCTGGTACCGCCCTCACTTGCTAAGATTCTATACGTATATCTTTAATGTAATTTGTATTAGTTTATTTAATTTCAGAATAATGAGAGAAACCAATAAACATGAAGGGTTCCTATCAAATAATAAATAAATGGTAACAACATTGCCTCTTGCATTGTATTTCTTTTTTAAGATAGTGAAGTTTTCTATTATTAATTTCATTATAAAAATAATATTGTATTAAATACATTTTCAATAAATCATGGTGTTCAAAGACACATCAGGCCAGATGTATTGGCTAATTCATATTGTTTTCGGGTCTATCTTATATCAATACATTGCAAATCCTATATCGGTGGAAAGATTCTCATTAAGGCCAAATCTATCCTTAAAATAAATAAATAAATAAATAAAAACATTTTTTGTTGAAATTGACCAGTGTACCAGTTCAAATGACTTAAATTAATTATCAATCTATTCAATCCCATAAGGATTACCTATAGTCTAGTCATCGGTGGCTGCCTCCAATGCATGAAGGTGTCTATACTCTATTGAGAAAAGAAAAAAAAAAATGATTAACAAGCTATTGTACTTCTGAATTTGACTTTAGGATTGATCATCATTTTCACGGTGACAATGACAACTGTTTTGGTCAATTCCACGGTGACAGCATCACTTCCTTTGGGCTAATTTTCACGGATAAATAATGAAAAATGAGTGCATGAGCACTTATTCCTTTATCCAAAGTCATGTTTGTTGGGAAAATAATCCTATGTTTTTCTCATTCCTGTTTTTCCTTGTTTTGCTATCTGCAGAACATGATATGTGGACAATTTTAAGATCAACGCACCAGATGTAATAATCCTCACCCAACCTTGACCGTTGGGTCCTCTGTTGTCCACGTGTCGTATTCTGCAGATAGCAAAACAAGGAAAAACAGGAATGAGAAAAACAGAGGATTTTGATCCTGTTTGTTATGTCACGTTGACTATTTGTTCACGGAACAAGATGGTGAAAAAGCAATTATAGGACTGTTCAAGGGTATTCGTATGGCAAAATAAATGAAAATGAAGGTAGATGCAATCTAGAGTGATCAAGGTGAAATAGGATCAGTGTTGCAATGGAACCTAAATATTGTCCCTCTGATTAATTATAGCAATTTAATATCTCTACGAAGAGATTTGGACAGGTACTCTTTTATCCACATTTTTGTATCAAAAACTAATAATACTATAATAGGAGAACTTAAGAATATAGCCTTATAGGCTATGGAAGCCAAACAATATATAGTTAGGTTAAATATGGGTTGTATAAACTTTTAAATACTAATATTTTACTTTCTAGATAAAAATAAATAAATAAAAACTAAGTGTTAATCAAATCCACGTTGACAATACCACCAGAGCTAAGTTGCTATACATTTTATAATTTTTGTAAAGATTAAAAAGACTATTGCATTAAACATGCACAAAACGCATTTGGTGAGTTCATTGCTACTTCCAAACCTTCACATAACAGCACAAAAACAGAAAGTTAGCAACATATCCTAAAACAGAATTGTGATGCATCTCTACTGGCTGATAGTTTTAATGGAGGATTGGGTTTTGTGTTTCGTGCTTATTTGAGTGAGATAGTGATAGCTGCTTCCGAACTTATCATCCTTCTCCTTTATAAATACTCACATTTATATTTTAGAATCATATTTATAAAATTGGGTGATATTGATCAAGTGCCCCAAAATCTACCCAGTTGATCCAGCTGAGATACCAACACATCAACTTTGATCTCAAGTGTATAAACTGCTAAGGATTGATGTCTTGTATTCTATGATTACGATTGTAACTTGCCTTCGAATGGCTGTTAAAAACCCATGAGGATAGGATCATTAGAGTTATTGGGAATTGTTTGTATGGCACTAAAATGTACCTTTTTTTTTTTTTTTCCTTCTTGGAGGGGGGGGGTGTGTGGTAGAAATTTGCCCACTGCATAGAATTGTGGAGGTGTGCCTCAAACTTGAGACCACAAGCCTCTGGCACCAGCCAATGGCTGGCGCCCCTCACTAAGATAATGTTAGATGATTACTAAAGTTAAAATGTTTCAGGTTAGCCTGCCCCAAGCCTTATGGGATTTTGGACTAAGACCAGCTATTTATAAATTTGAAGTATTAACTTGGCCCTAAAGCCAACTAATGTGTTGTAGCTGTGGACTTGGGCTACAACTTGGCCTTTAAATTGTTGGCCCTGATCAGTTAATGAATCACTCATCGGTGATGTCTTTATAAAAAGTAGAAACATATATTCCTAACGGCATCCCAAATGTCCCATGCAAACAGTGGTTGGTAATTATTTATTTTTCTTTTCTTTTATTTATTTTTATTATTTCAACAAAAATATGAAACATATATTCCTACTAACTAAAAAATAATGTTTTTATTTTTATCTTTTGGGCTAGCAAGGAATCCCTCAAATATGTCCGGTTTCATGGTTCAAGCCCAAGGATAAACCCCGTACCCAGCCACACCTAACTGTGTGATATATTAGTCACCAAGAGACTCGAGTTGAAGATGTCTATTAACACACAATGCCTTTGAATTAGCGAAGCTATTCCCGGGTAGTTGCCCTAAAAGAATATGATACATTTTTTTTTATGAGAAAAGAAAAGGCTTTATATTATAGATAGCATGTCCATGTTGGGTTAGTACATCTAATATAGGAATGGGTAGTTAACGAGATCCATGCTAATCGTCTGATAAAAAGTACCACTTTGTTGTTAGGCCTAAGCTAAAAAAAAAACCGGGGGTCAAAATGTACATCCAAAATGACAGATAGCATGCTCAAAGTCCACGATGTGGTACTGGCCGTTCCAAAATGGTTCTTAGTCTTCTGCATTGCTCCAAACTTCTTCAACCTGCCATCCCATCTCCTTGGCTTGCTTCAGTCCAAGTAGTAGAGCCCTGGTGCTTGCTTCAATATGATCTCATGTCATCACACAGTTGGCCATTAATAAGATGCATTCATTATTTTGAAATAAGCAATTAGCCCAGCCAAACAACTTAGAGGTTTTATCAAAAACAGTTGAGCAAACTAAGATGACTTTGTTTGTTTTGGGGATTGGGGCTAATCTATTTGTAAGGGTTGGGGTGTATGAAACTGTTTCAGCTTGAGAATGCTTTTGATATCCTGCATTCCTCAAAATGGTAGTTGGGTTTGGCTTTTCTTTTGAAAAATGATCAAGTTCCTACGTTTTCAGATAAAATAATAGACAACTATAAAATTACTGAAAACATCCTTTATGTAGGTGGCAGAAATAGTGTTAGAATTAAAGGTACACAATAAGATGTTGAACGGAAAGTGCAGAAAAGTGAGCCATGCGTAACCCCAAAGGGCTAGAGGCCCAATTTCTCTTGATAAAGTTGTAAGAGAGAAATGTATACCACGTTGTTTCACGATGGGAATGGCAAAAGTCACGTGTGGGGTCTAATGTCATTCATCTCTCCGGCAGATCTTTTGTAGGAATTCCTCCAAGTACAAGTCTCTAGAAAAAGACTTTAAATTATTTCAGGTGTAAATACAGTTTTCAAAAGAATCGCCACCAGTGTGAGCACAGAGATGAACAGTAACATCTGTTGGAATTCCCATTAAAGTTAGAAATCAAATCAGTCTTCAAGTATTTAGCTGCCATTTTAATAGTAATATTTCTAGGGGTGAAAGTTTGGTCCTGATAATCCGAACCTACCCTGGCCTGATCAGGGTTTGGCCCAAGTTTTTTGACCCTAAGGGCGGTTAGGGTTGAAAAACCCCAACCCTGGGTTGGGGTTGGGTTGGGCTCAGGTTGAGGCCTCAGCCCAGCCCAACCCGACCCAACCTGGCCCGAAATTTAACTCTAAATTTTTATATTAGAATTTAGGGCTCCTATTGGTATTTCATTTTTCTATAATTTTAAATGTATCAGATATGAATGGCAAAAACAAATCAATCAAGGTTAATCCAACCGTTGTAGAAGCGAAGGTCAACCTAGCCTAGCTCGACACAATGCCCTGACAGGTCAATTAGGGCCGGGTTGGATTGATATGAACCCGATAGGGTTCGGCCTAAACATGAACCTAGCAGGGTTTGATTGGGCTTGGGTTAAATTTTGAGGACCTAGGGTTGGGTTCGGGTTTTAAGAAACCCAGCCCAACCCGACCCTGTTTCACCCTTGAATATTTTCCTTGTGAGACAGATGACACCACCAAAAATCACTAGAAGACTGAAGAGGAATATTTGATATACTATTCAACAAAGAGAGCGGGAGACAAGAAACAAACATGTTAATATTCCATGTATTAACAACGATAGCATCACTTACCATTTTCAATAGAATATTAGGGGTGCTAATATTCAAATGGGTTACCAAACATGGATTGTTTGGAATCCAAGGATCATGTCAAAAATGAGCCAGTCTTCTTGGTAACCATTTTTTGGAGAGTATGGAGAGTACTTACAATGCTGCTCCAAATGGTTGCTCCTTTCTTTTAAGACATGTAGGGTGAAAATAGACCTATTAGGGAAATATTTCTGGAAGAGGATTTGAGTCCATAAACCCTTTTCTTCAGTGAGTAATCTCCATCCTAGCTTGATTAGTAAGGCTTTGTTTTGAGTATCACAATCTCTCAGACCTAGCCCTCTTTGAGATTTAAGTTTGCAAATCTTCTGCTAGCCAATTAAATGCATTTTCTTTGTCTGATTATTGTTCCCATTCCAAAAATGTAGATAAATCGAATCAAGCTTTTTACAAATTGTCTTTGGAAAAGAGAAGCATGACATAATGTATGAAGGGATGGATGGAAGAGTTGATTATAGGAGTACAATTCTGCCCGCAAAAGAAAGACGATTAGCTTTCTAGGTGGAAAGCTTGTTAGAGACCCTTTGAATAATGTGATTGAATCTTGGGGATCTGGCTCTTGTAGGAAAGAGATTAGTTCCCAAATGCACTGTAGATTTATCCATCTCATTTATGATACGTGTTAATCTAACTAAAATGCATAAAACATTTATGGTTGAAGTTCCCCACATTGTCAATGTTGGGAAGAATCTTCATACCACACCAATGGATGTCCTGAAAATGTATCAACCATATAAGACCCACATATTCAAAATAGGAAAGAGAAAATAATAAAACAACCCATGTGGACTGGAAATGGCACTCTGGTATTGTGTGAAAAAATTTTCCTTAACATTTATTATCACAATAATTATTAAACTCATATTTTTATATACAACCAAAAAAAAAAAAAAAAAAAAAAAACTCAATTAAGTTTTTTCCTAAATAAATGGGATCAACTCCATAGATTCTGTAAAGCCCTTAAATTCTATTTAGTCATTTCGTTGTCAAGTCTAAGCAATGCATGTACTATTAACCAAAGGGAAAGAAAATGTGTGGAAAGATGGGAAGAAAGGTGAAGAGGTGGTGTAGGTAATCATCAGATAGTATTAAAAGTACAATCAAAAGGAGAAGGACAAGACTGGAAATGCAAGAACTGGAGACAAGGTTCTGAATGATCAAATTTTCTGTGAAAATTGACGTGTTCAATTTCCTATTTCAATGGCTGAAATTGTCAAATCATTCTCCCTAATGACATATTAAGTGGGCAACGCATAAAAAAATTCATGGTTGAAGTTGAATCACCAACCAAAAGATTCTTTGCCTAGTAAGGAAATAAAAGATTTCCTTCATTTTATTTACTTATTTTTTAAAAAATTGTGTTTGGGACTAGTGAGATGAAAACAGGGTTTTAGAAATCTGCATTGGATTAGTGATACGGTATAAAACAAAGGGTAAAATAATCAAAATATGTTGTGATATCAGTAACTTTGAAGGAAAAAATATCCGATACAAATCGATCTCAATATACTTATAGGGGTTCCTAAAACCATAACCATGGGTGAAAATGGAGTTGGGCGTTAACTAACGAGGGTGAGGGGTCCTGCTTAGCCGGCAGGAGTAAACTTGTGGGCTTTGGGATAGCAGCCGCTGCTCCGTTCTGCTTAATTTCATTAATAAAAGGGTTTGGTTGGATAAAAGATCAATACTTGAGACTTGAGCAGTTGTGAAACATCTAGGGCTGTGATTGGTATGTATTCCCATTCTGAGAATGTCTCATTCTCACAATGGAGAATGCGTTTTTAATAGAGAATGAAAACATTGTTTGGATACATTGCTTAGTTAAAATGAATTCTTGTGGCCCTCATGCACCCGCCCATCTATCGTTCTGATCAGAAAGACAGAAATTATTACATTTCTTTGTTTTCTCTCTCTCCATAAGCCATGGTGCCTGTCTAAAAATCGAATTCAAGACAAATTTGGCTTTATTCTACAGACCCTGAAAGACCCAAACTATAGGCCACCTCACCGAGACCCCTCACCACCCACTACACCCCCCTCACCTTGCAAGAAATCAAGGAAGTCTGAAACCCTTTTGTCATCTTACAAACCCTTTATCTCTTCCTTCCCTGCAATTCACTTTGTCTCGCTTGATGAACCCAAGAAGTCTGTTGTCTGTAATTCGAAGAAAGGCGAACCTCTTCCCCCAAAAAAGCTGTTGTGATTGCATTCTTGAACGGTCAGTCCAACTTGTTGACCCTCGATTTGAATACATAGATGTAGAATGAAACTGAATTTATTGATCATTACATATAGTTCAATTAAGATCTTTCTGTGAATGTCTATAATACTCTTTAACTATCCTTCCCCCTTCTGCTCAGGCTTATACATGAATTGGTTATTTTTTTAGCCAAGATAACCCTTACTGCGATGAATAAGCATTCAGATACTACCTTTTGTAACCCGGCTTATAAGACTTTGTTACAACTATAATTTTTTTCCTTTTCTCACCAGGAAAAAAAAAAATAAGATCTTATAAGGAAAGTATCATTCCTTATATTCTCATTTCATAATTGAAGGATTTTGATTAGGCGAATTCAAATAACATGAAAAGGTCAGGTCACAAGCAATGACATAGAATAGGGGTATGGGTAGCCAGCTCTCCCCCAACCCCTGTTACCATTTTCTTTCCCGCATCATCCCACCCCTTGCTCCAAAAACCTAGTCCAAATCCCAACTCTGAGAAAGGCATAGCCCCAGCCTTAAATCACCACCCGCAATCGCCGCTTCGCTTGCAAACGCAAACTCTGCCCAGCCTACGTTCTCTGCCCACAGCTTCAAACTCCAGCCTAATCTCCTTCTGCAAACTCCGCCTATGCCTGCTTCTGAGCCTCAAGCAGTGCTTCTTTAATGACTTCAGGGGAGAAAGTGCAGTCCTCCAAATCTGCATCTTCGAGCCCATCGACGGAAGGAAGGGAGCCTTGGTGTTGCTTATATATTTTGCATAAAAATCGGGGAAGGGCTACAGACAAGAACGTGGAATGGACTAAAAGTCACATTCCAGAATGGGCCTCACATTCTTGGATGCGTTCCAAGATTCAAGAACAAGAATGTATACCAAATGATATAGCCAAATTGACCTCTCGGTGGGGGCAATGACACATGTCGCCTCTGAGACACGTGTCCTCCGCCAGACGAAGGTTCCAAGAAACCACTCACGCTCAAGCACGTTCAATCACCGAGGCACGCTCGCAAAATCACGCGGGATCACGTCGTCTGCATGAAGGGAATATTCCCCCCAGAAGGATGGACGTATTCGAGTGGGACTCGAAGAGGGAAGAAGGAAAACCCGAGAATGACGGGGGAAAGAAGGGGGAAAACCCTAAACCCTAAGAGCTATATAAGAAGGCACGGAAGAAAGGGAAAGGTAAGTTCTGAGACCCTCACCATTACTCCCTTTTTGAACTGTGCGGTCGACCCTGACTTGAGCGTCGGAGGACTAACCCCAGATAGAGCTCTGGGCCTCCGTCGTCTGTGTTTGTGTAGGTTCGTCTAGCGCGGTTTTTTGGCAGCAACAGATTGGCGCCGTCTGTGGGAACGACGATAATGGTGGGGAGAACCTACAACCGAAAGAGGACAAGAGCGACGTCCAACATAGACATGGGGGAAGAACCTTCAGGGGAGCTTCCTCCCTCGGCAGAGATAGGACGAGAAAGGGGCCATGATGACCGGGAAGTGTCCGTCAGATACCAGCGTTCGGCTGGATATTCAGTACGTGAAGGCAGTGACCATCAGCCTCCTGCAGCCCAGGAGTACGTGACGAGGCAGCAGTTTGAAGACCTCCAGGACAAATATAACCGGATGGCCGAGACTATGAGGGAGGTCTCCAAAGCTGTCTCCCACAGGACCGGCGGAGCACCCCTAGGTCCCCACGTCCAGTTTGAGAGAGCTCGAAACGAAAACCGAAGTAGTACGGGATCGACAAGGGCCGGTCGTGACCCTCGAAGCCGAGCAAGGGAGAGTCCCGCGCCCCGAAGCAGGACGCGAAGCGCTGCCAGAGACCCGCATGGGGATCCACACCAAGGAGACAGACAGAGGTCCGAGGACTCGGGATTAAAGAGGATGATCCTAGATCTGAAGGACGAGATCAGAAAGGTGGCAGAAAACCAGACGGGAAACCGCAAGCCCGACCTCACCAATGACACGGCCTTAGCTGACGAGGTCATGAGGGACCCGCTCCCGGTCGGTTTTCGCCTGCCCAAGTATGACACTTATGATGGGTCAGGGGACCCCGTCGATCACCTGGAAGGTTTTAAGGTCGCCATGCAATTCCATCGCGTCTCAGAAAATATTATGTGTCGTGCCCTTCCATTGACGTTCAGGGGGGCGGCGAGGCTGTGGTACAACCGACTGCCGATGAAGTCGATCCACAGCTTCAGCGACTTGAGTTACTTCTTCGTGAAGGGATTCTCTAGTAGCCAGCCCCTCCAGAAGACTACGCTGAACCTAACCAACGTCAAACAGCAAGAAGGGGAATCGCTGCGGAACTACATGAAGCGATTCCAACAAGAAAAGATCACAATCAGGGGCCTAGACCCAAAGGAGGAGTTCACGGCCCTGCTAGGAGGCGTCAAGGACAAGGAGTTGAAGAGGTCCCTAGCGAAGCATACACCTAGGGACCTGACCGAGCTGAGGGCACGATGTGATAAGTACATCCAGATGGAAGAAACCCTCCAGGCCGATGAAGAAGCCGAAAGGAAGGCGGCAAGGAAGAGGCCCTCAAGGGTTGATGATAAACCCGCCGAAGAAGGAAAAAGACGAAAGTCCGAGCGCAGTCGGGCCCCCAGTCCACCAAGGAAGTTTGAGAGGTACGCACCCCTGAACCGAAGGCGAACAGAGGTGTTAATGCAGATAAAAGATTCCCCACATGCCAGAGCAATGAAGTGGCCAGGAAAGATGGGGTGACACCCCGAAAGACGCAATGGGGATAGACATTACCACTTCCACAGAGACCATGGCCACGATACCGAGGATTGTTGGCATCTGAAGGGGGAGATAGAAGGAATGGTCAGAAGGGGATACCTGGGCAGATTTGTAGACCGGGAGAAGGAGGTGGCCCCAGATGGTAACGGCCGGAGGGATAACCGTCGGAGAGATGGTGGAGGTCGTTATGAGAGAAGGGGGCTCGCCCGCAGAGGCAATCAAGAACAGCGAAGGAACCAGACACCCGAGGAAGCTGACCGTCGCCCTCGAGAGGAGAATAAGAGCCCGACCAGAGTTATAGCGACCATCTGTGGAGGCCCGGCCGCTGGAGAGAGTTCGGTCTCGGCCAGGAAGGCGAAGGCCTACGCGAGGAGAGTACATATGGCAGAATGGCCGAACAAGAAGGTGAAGACGGGGACGGTTATCTCCTTCTCAGATGATGATCTGGAAGGGGTACAAACCCCGCATGACGATGCCTTGGTCATCACCATGACCACAGCGGATTGCAAAGTGAAGAGGATCTTAGTGGATAAAGGCAGTTCAGCTGATATCCTGTTCCTCGAAGCTTTCTGGAAGATGGGCCTAGACGAGGGAAAATTAAAGAAGGTAGAACACCCGCTGCAGGGATTCTCCGGCGTCCCGGTGAAGGTGGAAGGGTTGATTGAGTTATCGGTTCGAGCTGGCACCGGAGATCGCCAGGCGACGGTCATGATCAACTTCCTGGTGGTGAGCATTACATCGACGTATAATGTCATACTAGGAAGGGTCGGGTTGAACCTGTTAAAGGC
>NC_056558.1:42598543-42605073 GCF_013358625.1 Macadamia integrifolia | reverse complement strand
CGACCCTTCCCAACAGGGGTTAAGGTGTTGGGTTATCATTTGGGGGGAAGCAGTGGTCGCGGTCATCGGGTCACTGTGGCGGTTAGACATAACGCCCGGCGGGTCATGTAGGACAGTCGGCAACCCCGGTGGTATATTCAAGAGGGCCAATCGTACTGCTTTTAAATTGCTGGAGTCATCACCTTTATTTTCAGTCATTTACATTTCTGTTGAGAGCCGGTGGACGACATTGTCTTTACTTTTCTGAGTACTCATGGTGGGCCTTCTCCGACAGCCCTATGGGCGTATCACGGGAGGGAGTTCGCGGCTCGTACCCGGAGTATACGCGCACTGTGGTTGTAGTAGCACTAAAACCGAGGACTCAGTAATGTTGCTTAGGTGGATGTGATTTAAAATGTATAGCATGGCATGTAGTGCATATGATGTGTTGTGATGTGTGGACTGCTGTGTGGTCCATCTTTCTACTTACTGAGCTAGTGAGCTCATCCCACGTATACGCCCATTTTTAGATGATTTTGCAGGTCATACTTCTGAGGAGCATGGGGTGGTCCCACAGTCGAGTTTCTTGAAGAGGACTGGTGGACCCCGGAGGAGTTAGAGCACGGCGCTGACTGCTCGTGCTAGAGCTGTGCTGCGGGACAGCAGTTCTGAGGCCGAGCTGAGCTCTTCTATGTGATGCCGAGCTGGGCTCAACCCTTGATGCCGAGCTGAGCTCCAGCCTTGAAACCGAGCCGAACTGTGCACTCTGATTGTTTTGATGATTTCCTGTATATACTTGATATATGAATTGTACTTTTATTGTGTAATTATCATGCCTTCGGACCCACATGTATATAATTATTGTATCACAATTCGGGTATCAAGTATATGGGATTTATTCACAGGTAAAACTTAGTCTTCCGCTGATCTGATGAACTTATGTTAGTTGTGCATATGCTGTGGTGGAATACATTATTTGATGATCCTGGCAGGTTTGGGTTAACCGGTGTTAACTCGGTCACCGCTCCGGTTCAGTGTGAACGGGGTGTGACAGAACTGGTCTAAGATTCCTTCATATAAAATGAAATTCGTCAAGTCTTGGTTCTAACGCAAGTTGAATTGCATCATTTGAAGTTCGGCCAGAGAAGTTATAGCAATTCTCATACATCTATGTAGAAAATAATCAAATTGAGAGGTTTGAACAAAGCTGGACGAGTTTGAAGTGTTATCTGCCAGTTTTTTCCTATAGAAACTATTGGAAACAATAGCTTACTTCTCTCCCAAAGTCTTATTCTCTCTCTTGGAATTGGAATCCGTGTAAAACTTATCAAAATGAGTGAGTTATAACTTAGATTCCATTTAAACTTCTGGGTGGTAAGGTGTATGGAAAGATGATGGCACGCATGTATAGAATCATTCTTTGGTTGGTCGGAATGCGTTCACATCGGGAGATTCTATATAAGTGGAAGAGATTAGAGCGTGTTTAGGTGCAGGTTTGTTGGGGCGAAAAAGATGCCATCGTGCATGTTTTGGCTAGTGAGGTGCATCGTCATTGATACAATTGTGCTACACTGAACCATGATAACACGCAGAAAAGCATCCCAGCACCCCGTCTCACAAGATCTTTTATTTCTCCAAACAATGAGCTCTACGTCTCCGTGCATTGAAATCTCGAAGTTTTTTTTTAAGTGCTGTGCACGGAAAAACTACGGAGGTTCAAGTTATAAAGATGTGTTGAGCATTGGACTATGTGCACATTGTGTCAAAGACTCTAAGCAGCGGGGTGATCGGGGTATTTACCCAGGGAGAGGTAATTTGCGATTTCAAATGGGAAAATTACATGATTACCTACTTTTAGGTTTTTCTTTACAAAATTACCCACAAAAAAGTTTTGGTCAACAAAAATATCTAAAATTAGGTTGGGATTTACAAAACTACCCACCCAAAGTTTCAGTTAACAAAAATACTCAAAATCATTTTTGGGTTTACAAAACTATCCAAAATAGTGATTCTTCATCTTTCACATATAATCATGTATTTTTTTATTACTAAAACTTTGAGTGGCTACTTTTATAAGCTCAAACTCAATTTTTGGTATTTTTGTTAACTTAAACTTAAAATGGGTAATTTTGTAGGGGAAACCTAATTTTGGGTATTGTTTTTTACTGAAACTTTGATGGATAATTTTGTAAAGAGAAACCCAGAAATGGGTAATCATGTAATTTTCTCATTTCAAATTGCTGTTTTTTATTATAGATTGTTGTTTTCGGTTGAAACAACGGTAAATATAAAGTCATCCCCATGTGACAAGAGTTGATGGATGTGTAATTTTACTCACACACACTAGAGGTGTAGGGGGGATGATAGGGAGAGGGGTGGGATCATAGTAAATACAAATACAAAGTCACACGCATGTGACAGGAGTCGATCTACTAACCTTTTGGCGCCTGCTCTTCAAGTAGAAACTGCAAGCTAATACGTTAGGCATTGGATTCACCAAATTGACACATAGGGGAGTCAAAACCTAACCCAAACCGGAAATAGCCCAGGCCGAACTGAACCAAATTCTTGTTGGGCTAGTTTCAATTTGGGATATTACGACCCCAAAACCATACTGAACTGCATAAGAATGAACAAAACCAAAACCAAATCGAAACAATACAAAACCTAGACTAAGATCAAAACCAAACTTGTAAGAAACTAAAACCAACGCAAAACTCATAAAAATCATTTGTGTTTTGCATAATTTTGTATATATTTGCATGATAAACTAAACATAAATCGGATAAAAACCAAAACTAACCCGACTACAAACTGAACAAGAAACCGAAGCCAATAAAACCAAACTACACCGAAACCAAACCAAACCAAAATCGATATTTTTTATTAGTTTGGTTTCGATTTCACCATTTTCAAACCAAAACTAACTTAACCCATAATGAAATTGGACTGAACTGACTGACTGACACCTCTAAAATGACATCTCTATTTCCTATCTTTCGTGATATGAAACATTCCAATCCAATGGTGTATACAAGGGCTTCACAACCTTATTTGTGGCCAACCTAAAGCCGGGATAGCACATTTACAACATAAAGAAAGTAAAATTACATGATTACCCATTTTTGAGTTTTCTTTTATAAAATTACCAGTCTAAAATTTTAGTTAACAAAAATACGCAAAATCATATTTATGTTTATAAAACTACCAATTCAATGTTTAATTAACAAAAGTACCCAAAATTAGGTTTTGATTTACAAAAATACTCATTCAAAGTTTCAATTAACAAAAATATCTGATTGTACGTGAAATATGAAGGATAATCACTGTTTTGAGTTGTTTTATAAACCTAAACCTGATTTTGGATATTTTTGTCAACTGAAACATTGTGGAGTAGTTTTGTAAAGAAAACCCAAAAATGGATAGTAATGTAATTTACCCCATAAAAAAACCGAAATCGTTTCTCTTACAATGGAAAGATTCTAATCTGATGGCTTATATCGAATATAAAAGATTCCTGATTAGAATATCCTGAATCAAGCAACAGTGCAAGATCACTTTTTTTTTTGTTTGGTGAAAGACTCTATCACTTTAAAAAACACAATTAAATGCTTTTTTCCATTTTGGAGAAAAAAAAAAAAAAAACGTAATTATTATACGAAACGACGACTTAAGATGATCTTGCCTTCAGAGACACCGTCGCCATTGACGGGAAATTTTCAGAAAACGCAGAGAGAACAGAGGAGATGGTTTAGGTCCAAGTCGTTAGTTTCTAGTAAGTGGTGGTTGTGGTAGTGGTGATGGTTACGACTCAGGCTCGTAAGCTCAACCTTCCCCTCCATGCTCACCCTTCTTCTTCGTTGGAGATAAGGTCTCTTCTCTTCGAACCAATCTCTCAGTCTCTTGCTTTGATTTACTCCGATTCCTCCTTTCTTCTTCTCCCTTCTCCTCCTCTCTTCACTTCTTCTCCTTCTCCTTCCTTTCCTCCCCAAACCTTAATCCCTTCTCCATCTAGTTCTGCTTGCTTCGTCCGCCTCCATGGAAGCCCTAATTCCACCGACGGTCGAGTCCTCTTCGTCGTCGCCGGTCCACATAACGGTGGCTCGTCGGTTCTTCTCCGGTTCTGGATCCTCAGGAAGAACCAGGCATCATTTGCAAAAGCTGAACTGAGTTGCAATCGGAGCGGCATCAGCTGTGATCATAGATTAGGTGTCGTCGTTGATCTGTCGCATGGGTTATCGATTAAACTAGCCGGTTCAGTTAATGTTTTCGCATTGCATTCGGTGTCTGCTCGTAAAATTTTTGTTTTTGCAGCTAAGATGGTTGGGGATGAGGATGATGGGGTGGGCGTGCGCTTGGTGAAGTGTGCTATTATTGACTGTACTTTGCCGATTTGTTCGATGACTATTTTGTTTGGGTTTTTGCTTCTTGGCGAGGACAATGGTGTTAGGGTGTTTCCATTGAGGCCCCTTGTTAAAGGACGGGTTAACAGACAGCAGGAACTTAAGCGCAGACCAGAGAGAAAAATGAATCTGCCGAATGGGTCAATTCCGACAATTAATGGAATTAATGATCTGTATAGCACAGAGACTGTGTATTCGAAGCATTTGGTTAGTGGTAATGATGGTAAAAGTGCCAAGCAGGAAGGAACCGCAGTCTCAACTAATGGGTTCACTAAGGCTGAGGGGCATCATGAATATGGTATATTTGAAATGCTTGTCATTACTTTCCATCATTTCTTCGATCCAATGTGTGATAAGTATGTGTTTATGTCTGGACCATGATGAAATGAACGAGCAATTTAGAGGCAGTTAGACAATGTGTGGGTGGTAGGGTGCTTTAATCTCTTATGCAAGTCATGGATGAGGCAGCCAAATTTGAATATACATTGTTCAATGATGTGAAAGAATTTCCTTATAGAGTAGATTGTGTATTTAATAATCTATTTGTATGCAATAAATGATACAGATTCAAATAGTGAGAGCTTGAAATTATTGGAATTAATAAGGTTAACATATTAACACTTTTAAGTATTTTACTTGGGACAAGTCTGTCCAGCAATGATATATACCAACTATATCTTGTGGTAGTTGATTAGGTTTCTGCTAGTTAAGCTTCTAAACTTATATTCTGATATGTGTTTTGGTTCCCATGGCAGTGGAAATATTTCATGCATGTTTATGAAATCCCATCTAATTCTTGTAAACATCATGGAAGTCTATTGAACCAACAGAAATGATGCAATTCGTTGAAGTGTTTCTCTTTGGATTGCTTTTTACTAAAATGAATTGATTACCAATCTGTGGGCTCGGCCCAATTCTAGCTTCGTCACACTTCGGCAGATTTTTTTTTTGGGACTCACTAGAGTGGGGCATTTCTGTGGGCCATGCGCAGTTGGCAATATATTGGAAGAAACGGAAATAAAAGAAATGTGTTTTGAGGACATTGGGCTGATAAAGAAAAAAAATAACATAATGCCAAAGGCGAAAAAGAATAGGCAATCCAAAAAAATCACCTGGCACGTAAATTTCAGGAAATACGAAGGTAAAGTGCGACCATTGCCCTTTCTTCCTAAAATTTTTTTGTTGGTGGGTTTTCTGGACAACTAAAAACAGCCTTTGAGCTGGAAGGGAAGCTCTATTATTTGGTCTCAAATAGGGTCACTCCCTTGGAGTTCTTGGTTTGTTGGATGAGGGAAATTAAACAATTGTTATTGGTTGGTTCACCTTGGAGAAGAGTTGTCCTTGGGAAACTATCTCACTTGATTGGAGAGGTCCTTTCTTCATTTTTATTTTTTTATTTTTTATGAATACCTTTTTCCATTTGATGCTTTTGTTTGTTAATTCTCTAAGAGATGCTTTAGACCAATGGATAGAGTATCTTGGAAGTTGGAATAGCATATACATTACGTGAGTGGAGAGGTGGAGATGTTTAGACTAATGAGTGTAGAAAGGATCAGAGTTAAAAATGAACACATTCAAGGAAACTTAATAGTTGCACCAACAGGTGAAAAACAGATGAGGGAAAGCCCATTTAGATGGTGTTGACAAGTGAAACGAGAACCAATAAATGCACCAGTAAGACGGGGTTATATGGTTCAAATTAAGGTGGTAAAAATGATGAGGAGAAGTCTGACGATGAAATGTGTTGAAGTGGTGAGGAAGGACGTGCGTGCTTTTTGGGATAAGGCTTAGTTGAGTTGAATTTATCCTCTTCCCACATTGTATTTGCAATTATGGTGGTGTACTTTCTTATTTCTTTCCTCTGCTTGGACAGCCTGCCTTGCCTCTTTGGCTTTCTTGCTCCACATGTTTGTTGCTCTTCCTTTTTTAATAAATTTTTGTTATTCATCAAAAGGAAAGGAAAAGAAAAACAAAGAATCCAAACTGTCATTGATCATAGGTTGTGTAATTCTCCCTTGCACTGATTGCTTTATTTCATTTCTCATGTATTTTTGTTAATTTTCCTGGTTCTGTTTTGCATTTACTCTCATATATCTTTTATCCATCTTGCACAATTATTAGAAAATTTTTTAATCATTAATTTGAAAG